>NC_142929.1:153664667-153854667 GCF_046866305.1 Octopus bimaculoides | reverse complement strand
AAAGTATGTGTAGTCCCACAAGCCTAAGAATTACAAAATAGATATATACAAAATAGTAGCTGTGTGAATACAACTTCTCATACATATAAATACTTAAGTATAAAATAAACGAATTTGAACAAAAGCAAAATAATGGTACAGTCCACAAAAGAGTTGTTAAGCAAAATATATAAATATTGGGATTCAAGGAGAAAAATATGGAAACTGTTATACAGGTTTAAATCAATATCATCTACATCATCATCATTTAACATCTGTGTTCCATGCTGTCATGAGTTGGATTGTTTGACAGGATCCAATGTGTTCAAGGGCTGCATTGTGCTCCATTGTATCTATTTTGGCATGGTCTCTATGGCTGGAAGTCCTTCCTAATACCAACCACTTTACAGAGTTTACTGGGTGCTTTTTTTCATGCAACTTGCCCGATTGAAGTTACCATGCAACTCACAGAACTACAAACCCTGTGATGATGGTGGGTCAGCTTCATGCTGGAAGATGAAAGGATAAAATTATGAGAAATGTGTGTGTGAGTGCAGGGGCAGGGAGGGATGGCAGTGCAGGTTCTTGTAGAGGATCTTCATGGCTACTCACATTTAGTAAGGGAAAGAGAGAGAAAGAGAAAATGAGGAGTTGGAGCTGCAAGAGATAAATAAGGGTGATGAGATGCCTAAATGACTCCACAAGGCACACAGTGAATTGAGGAATCGGACTGTTTGGGAAGGAGAATGAGGTGCCAGAATGGATAAAGTCGAAGGGCAGATGAGCAGAGGGCCATGAGTTGGGGGAGATTGAGGAATGCAGAAGAGAGTGGTGGGGTGGAAGCAACAGGAGTAATAAAGATGATACAGTTGTCGTTGGTGGAGGACAAGAGAAAAGGATGACATGGTAGTCTGCCGGAGCTGGGGGGTGGGGCCGCAGGAAGTAGAGGTATGTTTAATTCATGGGAGGTAGGGGAATGAATCACAGTAATATGAGTACAAAAGTTTTTTGTTTTTTTTCTGACATTTATGTGGATCTGTAACAATAAATCTAATAATTCAGTATCAATATATATGCTTGAAATATCTCAACTGATAATTCTGACTAGATTCAGCATTAATAAATTTATATGGGATATATTTAGCATTTTCACCAGAATTAGAAATTACTCATATTATGTAACTGTAACTGAATACAAATCTTTAATCTAACTATGAAAGTTAAATCTCAGATTACATGAAATTCTTTAATGCTAAAAACAAGCAGTAAAGTATTTGATTGTTACGTATTTGGGAAGGACATTTGATACAAGCATCTCTAATGAAAACATTCAAATTCCACTATTGTTGTAATTTTTTTATGTCTTGTAACCTTATCACTCTACATTAAACTTTTCTCTGTGTGTGATGGTGAAATGGTGACCATTTGGTGGCAGAATGGAGGAAAGTTATCTTCAGAACAAAGACCTGACACCAAATGCTTGTTATAGAGCAGACCGTGCTAAAAGCAACCAAGGAGCAGATAGTGGTGTTACACCATGTGGTAGATTATGTCTACCACTCAATGACAGGAATGGTTCCTTTGATGGGTTTTCAACAGCTTCTGACAACCTAATTTTATTCACAAGATTGTGCTTAATTCAAGATGATGGTGCAAGATACCTTCATAAGATGCCACATAGTGGAATTGAATCTGAAAGTACACAGTTGTAATGTGAATTTCTTACTGACACAGCTGACTTGTTAAATATTTTGATACAGGATATTCATTGATCATTCTCTATATCTTCATTTCAAGCTTTCATAAAAAAAAATAAATAAAAAAGAAGAGAAAACTAATCATAGCAGAGTTACGATAGCTATTTAAAACGTACACATCATTATTTTCATTTATGTTTTATTTTGTATTAATATAATATACTGTAACATATCAAAGTACTTTCCTAATACATCTACCTAGTCACTGAAAATCTATTTTACTAATCTGTTTCAGCACATAATTTCAGATCAATTCACTTGCCATACAAGTATTACACTGAAATATATTTTATAAATAATACTTTATTCTCATCCACATCACACTGACTATCTTTAAAATGGGAGAATACATTAGATAATGTAATCCAAGCTAGCCCCTAAAATATGGTTAGAGTTAAAAGGTTATATTCATTTTCATTGTTTAGTCAGAAGACAAAGGATAATCCCCATAAATTTTACTAGATTTCTGAGTTTATGATATGAATAGGAAGGAGAAACCACAGCTCATTGTGTTATTTGTGTGGTAATGCTTGTTGGAATACAGTGGTGGCAGAAACTTGCCAGTCTTCTTTTTATCATATCCTCATGTTTTTGTGATTTCCGTAATAACTATCTTATATTTTCCTAGCATTAAGTCTTCTCTTAGTTTGTAAACCTCTTCTTGTCCTTTAAAGTTTCATTGTCTTTCCATTAACCACTTACACCTAGTCTCAGTTTCACAAGTGTTTAAAGAATTTTTTATTTTTCTTTTACTTGTTTCAGTCATTTGACTGCAGCCATGCTGGAGCACCGCCTTTAGTTGAGCAAATCGACCCCAAGACTTATTCTTTAGAAGCCTAGTACTCATTCTATCGGTCTCTTTTGTTGAACCACTAAGTTACGGGGACGTAAACACACCAGCATCGGTTGTCAAGAATGTTTATAATTTTACTTGACAAGAGATGATAAATAGTATTGACATGACAATTTCTTTTTCTTTAAATTTATTTTAAGTCTTATTTCTTACTTCAAGTTCTCACTATTTGTTTTACATTTGAATTTACTTTGGAATTGTTAGCTTTTCAGTTCATAGCGTTTTACACTCTTGCATTATAGTCAGTAAGTCATTTAAGGATTACATCTATTGACCCACTCCAAACGTCAGCTATGACACTACTGTTTTAACCGAAATTGCTGCATTAAAGAAGACAATCAGCTGAAGATATGTAGTGATAAAATAACATTTCTAGTTGACCATTTTTAGCTGATGTAATATAAGACATACAAGGTGGTATCAAAAAGTTCCCAGACTAATTCTGTAGCACATCAACAGATGGCAGCACACAGTTGCAGGCACAGTGAGCTAGCAGTGATCTTCATGAGGCAGTGTGCAAAGTGACATTGCTGTGTTTTCTTTGCAAGTTGTGAAATTTCTGTTTTTGTTATCACATGTATGTTATAGTCTGCAATTTTTGTCGTTGGCAGGAAGTTGGAACAAAGAGTCAATGTGAAATTTTGCACAAAACTTAGGAAGTCTGCTACAAAGACATTGAGCATATTTTGGCAAGCTTGCGGTAATGAGGAAATGGGTCGTATACAATGTTTCAAGTGACACAAGTGCTTCAAAAGTGGAAGAACATCCCTGGAAGACAATAAGTGATCAGGAAGATCTGCCATGTGTATCACCCCTGGAGAGGTGGAAAAAATTCATCAGCTTGTACATTGGAGGACAATCAACAATGTTTTGAAGTGTTTGAGAGAGGACATTTGGCAGAAGCAACCAGATCTATGGATCACTGAGAACTGGATTCTTTATGATGACAAAGCACACCCTATCACCAAACTCTCCTCACTCATGAGTTTCTCACCAAAAACAATTTGATTTCACTTCTGCACCTACCCTATTCACCAGATTTAGCACCAATGGACTTCCATCTCTACCCCAAAATGAAAATGCAGCTCAAAGGTTACTGTTTTAACCCCATTGCTGAGATCAAGAACAAATCATAGAAGATCCTCAAGTTGCTTACAGAAAATGACTTCCAGGCTGGATTCCAAAAGTGGCAGGAATGCTGAAACCAGTGTATTGCTGGGCGTTTTGAAGGAGATGATGTTAAAGCTTAGGTAAATAAGTTATTTTGTATTAAACACAACTAGTCTGGGAACTTTTTGATCCCATCTCATATTTTGGTCAAATTAAATTATCAACACTTGAAACAGAACTGGAAATTAGTATTAGCTGATCAGTGATCTTGTATCTATTTGAAAAATAAACGATAGCTAGTTGACTAGTGATCTTGGGTCTATGGAAGCAATTGATATTAGTTAACAGTATTGTATCTATGTTAGAAATAAATAATAGCTGATCTGTGGTCCTGAGACTTTGTAAAAAATAAATATTATATAACTGGAGGTCTTCAGATAAAATGAGAAATATTAGTTAGATAGGAACATCTACAATTTATAATTAGAGAGCACTATTTTTTTTTCTATTAAAGATCATCATTAATTATTGAAAATAGCCATAAATTAGTCAAAAAGGTTCTAAGTCTGAGAGTGAAGTTAGGTCAATCCAAGAAATTATGGATTTTAGCAGAGCTTTCAAGTATAAATTAATTTCCACAAAAAATAAGCAAACTTATTCTTAGGGGAGAAACTATGATGAAAGTTTAA
The DNA here is from genome assembly GCF_046866305.1 of Octopus bimaculoides. Lineage (NCBI taxonomy): Eukaryota > Metazoa > Mollusca > Cephalopoda > Octopoda > Octopodidae > Octopus > Octopus bimaculoides. The sequence continues at coordinate 153,850,279 of NC_142929.1, read as the reverse complement.
ATGAAGTTTAAGTTTATATTTATGCAAAGATGGAAGCTCATGAGACTGTTTATGCATTGGTTTGTGTATATTTGTGTATATGCATGTGTGAATTTTGGATTTATCTGTTTCCATACGTTTGTGCATTTAATTTTTGATATATATATATATATATATATATATGTAATTTTATAAGCTTAAAGCTTATAGCAATCACTGCACAATGACTAATGAAAATAATCTAATAATTGGGCATATAAGCCCTCAACAGAAAACAATAGGTTTTCCCCCATGCATACGAGAAAACCTACTTTTTTCTGTTAAGGGCTTATATGCTCCATTATTAGACTATTTTCCTTAGTCATTGTGCAGAGATTGTTATAAGCTTTAAGTTTATAAAATACTATTATTATTATTTACAGAATTGTAAAACTCGACACTGCTTCACAAAACACACACACACACACACATATATATTATTGTTTGTTTTTATGTGATGTCTGATGACAAGTAAGCTGAAACTTTGAAGTTACTGTCACACACACACACACATCAATGTATTTATACCTTAATGAAAAAATGCTGTAGCAAAATTACTAATTGGATGCTGGACAATTTTGGATTGAGTGATTCTGATGAAATTAGAAGGTAAACCTTTCAATATCAACATCATACAGTTATATGCTCCTACACAAGAATACAAAGATGAAGAGATACAAGAATTCCACCAACAAATTGAATGAGTTGAAAACATAAAAGAACTGTATGATGATTAAGAATAGACCACCAATGCTGGATTTCAAAGCTGCAACTGAAGTAGCAGAAATTTCAGTTAAAACCATTAAATAACTACAACCAACATCTCTAACAAGTTATATAATATGATATATGAGGGTGAATACGTACCAAGCGGTCTATCTTAGTTTCATTACCAAAGAAACCAAAGCTGTAGACTATGCTGGATTTAGGGCCATAAGTTTAAGGAATCACATGTGCAGTTTTTTGAATGATAAGTCTAAAGAGTAGAAGATGTGTGGACAGTTGACTGACATGTAATTTATTGAAAACATTTCACCTAGAAAACAACCAATTGGAGTAACAGTTGGAGTAACATTATTTTAATGTCTACCTAATCAAGTTCATGTAGGTCAGATGGAATTTATAGAGGGGCATCTTCTACAGCTAGATGTCCTTCCTATCACCAATCCTCACTTGTTTCCAAGTAAGGTAATATTTCACCATGAAATAGTATCAGAAAATGACAGTAATACTCACAACTATCATGTGATGTCAAGGTAAGGAGACAGTAACACACACACACACACACACACACACACATATATATATATATCATCATCATCTAATCCATGCTGGCATGGGTTAGATGATTTGACAATGTGAGAATGTAACTGATTTCCTTTAAACTATTGACTATATTTTGAATATTTCCTATAATTTGATTAATTGCTGATTCAAGCAACTATTACTTTAAGTAATTTTTTTTATTGAGCAATTGTCTTCAATCAATTGTATTTTGATTCACTGTTTTTCATAAATTGGTACAAAGCCTGACTACTACTAAGCCTTATCCAATGAAGAATTAGATCAAGAACAAAAGAAGGAATAAGTCAACTGCAGGAGTGAGAACTTAAGGAGGAATATTTAAGCTAAGAACCATATGGAAAAGTGTTCTAGACATAAATGAAGATACTTGCATCTGCCTTAAAGACTTTATCAAAGCATTTAACAAAATAAAAACCTTAAGTTGATGTATAAAGTTGTCTGTCAGAATTCATGATATGTGAAAAAGACCTCAAAATACAATAACAAAAATGCAGTGGGAACAAATAGTATTAGTGAGAATTTAATAGGGGAAGACCTCAGAATTTAAAATTAAGAAAGGTGTCTGAGCAATCCTCTAGCTTATTAACCTAGACATCAAGATCTTCAAAGTAGAAGATATGCCAGGAGTGTCAAGAAAAGGCAAGAACATCAAGAACCATTGACAAGCAGATGCTAATGACTTATTAATTTTCAACAGTGAGAACCTACAGAAATTTGTAACTACAGTAAATGACAAAGCTATGTCCTATAGAAATGAAATGTGGGAAACCAAAGCAACAGTCACAAAAATTAAATTTTACAGTTGATGGAAAGTCAATTGAGCAAAAACCAAAGATAATAAACTATGAATTTATGAAATCAGAAAATGGAATTAGGAAGGGCATCCTGTCATAGAAACCATGCTAAATCAGACTGGAACCTGGTGATGATATGTATCTTTTATCTTTTACTTGTTTCAGTCATTTGACTGTGGTCATGCCGGGGTGCTGCCGTGAAGGGTTTTTTAGTCAAACAAATTAGCCCAAGAGACTTATTTTTTTAAAGCCTGGTACTTACTCTATCCGTCTCTTTTAACCAAACCACTGAGTTACTAGGATGTAAACAGCTTTTCAAGCGGTGGTGTAGGACAAACACAAGCACAAAAACATACACACATATATATAAATATATATAGATCAACTATATAGGCTCATGAAACAATTAGGGATGTACAATGGTACATGCTGCCGAATTATATTCACTTGTGAGTACAGACCATGGTTTTTATGCATTTTAAAAAACTATTTTCAATACCTGAGAAAGCTTTGTCATAATTGTTTTCTGATTTAACATTTGTGCATGTTAATTTAGTTAGTCAGTGTTTTATCTTGATATTTTGGTTGCAACAATCTCCTCAAATCTCAAGAATTTTCCTTTAGAATTTTTCAGAATATAGGATTGTACTTTATTGCTGGTCAGTAATACGAGTTTCAATTCCTGTCTCTTTCAGTCTTTTAGATAGCATTTTTGTGCATCAATTACTACAGGGATAATTGTTGTCTTGGTCTTCCACAGCTCTCTGGCTCAATCCTGATATTTCTCAATGTTTTCAAATTTCTTTGGTATTGACTTTGTTATCATAGGGAATTGCAAAATCTATGATCTTACACAGTTTGTTTATTTTATCCTCTATAATCATATCTGGTTTTCTTGTTTCAGTAGCATGCTCAGTCTTTATGGGGAAATTCCACAAAATCTTGTAATTCTGATTTCCTATCACAGCCTCTGGTTCTTGTCCATACTACCTCCCTGTTATTTTGAAACCACACACTTGGCTAACAACTCAAAGCACTCGTTTGCCTACACAGTCATGTCTGCATTTATATTCCTTTTGTGCTGGTATACTGCACTCACTGAAAACATGATTGATACTTTCATCTCTTTCTTGCAGATTCTAAGTTTACTGTCTAATTGAGTTTGTGGATCTTTACCTTTATCAAATTTGTTCTAAGGGCTTGTTCCTGAGCAATTATCATTAGCATTTCTGTCTTTCATTTCAAGTTCCTGTCAGTCAGCCAGTGTCAACAATCTTTACTCACAACATTCTCAGTTTGTTGCATGAATTGGCCATGCAGTTCCATTTCTTTCCAATTGTTTATTCTGTTTTTTTTTTCTTTTTTCCTTTTCTCTTTGTATTCTCCTACTATTTTAGTCACTTTTTGGGTATCTCTAGTCACTGATAATATTCTTTCTTTACTCTGCACAACATAACTTTACAAATCCAGTATTTCAGTATTAAGAGTGTGTTCTATGTTTAGTACTCCTCTGCCACCTTCTTGGTAGGTGGTTACTCTCAGTATTGCATTTAAGGTGGAGTGCAGTGTGCATTGTGAGCAGCTTTCTGGTTCTGTAGCTCAAGTTTCATCCATTTCAGAAAGGAAGCAGGGTATCTCAATATGGAGCATAACCCATTTACTTATGACTTTAATGATATTCCCTCCATTTAATTTTGTATTGAGCACCTTCCTAATTCTCCTCTTATACCTTTTTGTGACTTCCTCTCATTTAATAACACATTATAATACATTATAATATCAAGGGCTATTACTTTAAGTAACTAACACTGTAATGGGACTCTATATATTGAAGTATTGAAGTAGATTGACTTTAGAGTCCCATTACAACATGAGGTGTTACTTACAGTAATAGCCCTTGATATAATAATGTATTTTATATATAAGGAAAAATATTATATACTTTGTATTAATTTTTTCCTCAATTGGTTTTCCATGGTGGCTACTTCATAAATCTTATGTAGATTTTATCCTTATATTTTTTTTATTATATATATATACATATACATACAAGGCTTCGACAAAATAATGGAAACACTTAACATCATAGCATCATAATTTTGAAATATCTAAAAAAAAAAAAAACCATGGAAAGCTGATTTATTTTTATGTTTTTTGATTTATTATATATGTTTTGCTGTTTCTTTACAGATATCATCAGAAAAAGGTAATTAAAATTCATTAAAACGACACATTTATTGAACCTTCAAAGAGGTCAAATTGTTGGTGCTTGTACAGCAGGTGCTAGCATAATGAAAACTGCCAAAATCTATGGTGTATCAAGAAGTACTGTCTTGAAAGTAATGACAGCCTTTGAGAAAGAGGGAAAAACCTCCTCATCAAAACAAAACTCTGGAATAAAACCAAAGCTTTCAAATAGGGACCGTTGGATTCTTACGCAAATTGTTAGAGAGGATCACAAAAGTACAGCTCCCAAAATTAGTGCAAAGCTTAATGACCACCTCAAGAACTTAGTTTCCACAAAAACTGTTTGCCAGAAGCTGTTCAAAGCCAGATTTCATAGGAGGGCTGCAATCAGAAAACCACTACTTTCAAAAACAAATGTTGCAAAGCATTTAGAGTGGCGTAAAAACCTACAGAATTGGTCACTAGAGCAGTGGAAGAATGTTATTTTCTTGGACGCGTCATCCTTTACCTTATTTCCAACCACTGGCTGAGTATACATGTGGAGACAGCCAAAAGAAACATTTGACCCACACTACCTTTTTCCAACAGTTAAACATGGAGGAGGATCTGTGATGATCTGGGGTGGGCTATATCTTGGAAATCCACTGGCCCAATGGTTTCCCTTCATGGCAGAATTAGTAGCCAAGACTATTTAAGCATTTTATCTGATCAAATTTATCCTATGGTTGCAGAACTGTTTCCGGAGGGAAACGCAATCTTTCAGGATGATAATGCACCAGTTCCCACAGCTAAAGTTGCTCGAGGAACATTCTAGTGAAGTTGAACATTTTATCTGGCCACCACAGTCCCCAGATCTCAACAGTATTGAACATTTATGGTGCATTTTAGAAAAACAAGTAAGGAGTCGATATCCTCCACCATCATCACTACAAAAACTGGAGACTGTTTTAGCTGAAGAATGGACAAAAATTCCTTTGGAAACAATTCAAACTTTTTATGAGTTCATTCCTCATAGAATTCAAGCTGTAATTACTGCCAAAAGCGGTCCTACCCCAAAATAAATTTGTTTGGAATTTTAAGGTATTTCCATTATTTTGTCCACCCCCTGTATATATATATCTATATATATATAGATATAGATATATAGATTGATAGATAGATAGATGACAAATGGATAAATAGATGCATATATAAACAGACGCACACAAACATAAACGTGTGTGTATGTGTGCTCATGTAGCAATGAACATTTGTGGGTTTCCACTAAAATTAAAATTGGATATGTTTATGCATTAATTGTATGATAAGACCAAAATATCATTGACCTCAAAGGGCTTGTAGCATTGTAATTCCTGTCAGGCTGGCATGGATCTCATCATTGATTTGAGTGTATTGAAAATAATGAATCATTAATAGATTTTTTTGAAAAAAGCCAATGGTTCACTTCCTTTCAGTGTGTGGCCACCAAAATGGAATATCTGAATGGAATACATTGAATCAATAGTGTATTTTCCCAAACCAAATGTTTATTTCATTTTATTTGAGGGTTTCTATGCTTTTGTTATCAGCTGTTCACTCTGATCTAAAATGATTTTCTAAAGCCAAATCATAAATAGAAAACTGACAGGACCAAAGATAAAAATTATGGAAAAAAGTTCTTTCTATATGAAGCTCTAACAAATAGTTATTACAAAAATAAAAATTTTGTGTTTGTTTTTGTTGTCCGTTCAACATGGCTATATCAGAAGCACCAACAGCAGCAGATAAGCAGCAATAATAATAATAGTAATAATAACAATGGTAATTACTACTATTACTACTACTACTACTGGCATTTGTAATTTGCTTGAAAGAACCCTGTCCTAAACAGAAATTCCAATATATAAAACTTGCAGGATAGAAATATTTCCAAGTAATGCACATTGCTTATAATCATGGATAGTTTTAGCAACAGATTTCTGCTAGAATTAAATTTTGGGGTTCCATACAAAATATAGCTGCATGAGTTCTTTTTTCTATTTTCTTTGCCTGGAAAACCTAAATCAAGATATACAAAGTTGTATTGTTTGTTTTCCCATCTTATTTCAAGTCATGTCTGTTTAGTTGATCAAAATATGACTTGTCAGATTCAAAATTGGTAAATTCTTTTATATCTAAACATGTGCTCTATTCACACATTCCTGGCAGCCCAATCCAAATTCAGGTTAAAATTAGATGTCAATATTTAACCAACAACTGAAAGTCTATAGGATATGTTAATTTAGAATCATTTAAATGTAAGCCAAACAAAAAAAAAAAGGAAAAGAAAAAGAAAATTTATAAATATAAAAAATTGATGATGGTGATGATGATGATGATGATATTTCAGAACCACTTTCTCAATTTATCATTTTCTTTATTATTTTTCCTTTTCTAAATTATTTTCCCCCTGTTAGCTTGGCTAAAAAAGTATTTGTAAATTTGGATATTTTGATATTGAAGCAATTGCTTTTTACAGCCGGATTCTTCTAATATCTGTACTCTCTAATACAGAAGAACTGAAATACTCTGAGATTGTGTAACCAAAGGTCAGCTTTGTTAGAAACCTATGGTACTAGGTGCAATCTTCAGATCTGTTGTTACTGATATATTCTGCCTTCACCTAGCTGAGGACTCTAATGTTTAATGCTTGCTCTGACATGCAGTGGTTAATCATATGGGGTTTACACCAGTCTACATCTGTATGTCTGCAGATACTTGTGATGACCACAGTACAGACAAGCAGCAAGACGTCATACATAGCATGTGCTTATATCTAAACAATCTGATGCTAGTTAAATGAAGATTACATAATCGATCCACCATAGCCAAATTTAAATTAACAGTTCAACAAAACTTTCCTTACGGTGGAACAATGGTTTTTCTCTGACAGCAGTTTTACATTTGCCAGATTGCCCTTTAGCTAGGCCAAAATAATGTCTTCACTACTTGACCCTTTTAACCTTTTCTACTTCACCAAAAGCTAGAACAGAGATATCACAGTACCACCAACGAAGCCCATTGTTCTCAACGATATGTCTATCCTTCTGGATAGTTATAAAAGCAAGAACCCCCAACCAAAAACCAGTAATCACTTGGTGACAACTGAGTGAGTTGGCTCATGACAACTCAATCAGTTAGGAATGGACTACCAGAATCATGATCACAAGCAAGGCAGCTACTAAAGACAATGGTCAGATATAGAAATGATATTTACCATCAGCAACTATGAGACACCTTCCCATGACCCTACAACTTTCACTAGCTCTAATTCTGTTCTCTTACAACATCATTCTATTGCTATCTGTGGATTACTACTAACAACATGTACACAAAACTATATAAAGAAAAATTCTACCACATCTAACTTTCTTTTACATGCTCTTGGATTTTATAATCTGCCCGACGAGGCAAGGTATTTTCAATGTAACGGTAAATAAATACCTTCTTAAAACTTCATGCATTGCCTATCTTCCGCATCCTACAACATGCCGTTATAACAACAAATTGTTATTGTTACAACTGCTGACTCTGACATTTCATATTATTGTTTACCTAATCAATCTTAACCATTACAATTGGTGACCCTCAACTTCAACTAAAAACTTAATCGTTACATATGCATATATATAGTTATTATTGTTTTATGCTAAGATGCAGTACATGGTACCAGAAGTTTTGACTCAAATCAAATATAACAAACTACTCCAAATAATCATTAAAATATCTGTATAAGTGGAGTCAAGTCCAGCTAGTTTGTATTGGCATTAAATCATATTAGTTGTAATAATGGTTTCAAATTATGCTGCAAGGGCAGCAGTTTTAGGGAAGGAGAGCAGTCGATTTCATCGACCCCAATGTTTCACTGGTACTTATTTTATCGCCCCTGAAAGGATGAAAGGTAAAGTTGGCCTTGGTGGAATGTAGCGATGGGTAAAATACCACTAAGCATTTCATCCAGCACACTAACTATTGTAATAATGAAGTCAAACCAAATATGAGTGTATGTGTGTGTGTGTGTGTGTGTGTGTGTGTATACATATATATTTTTTTTATTTAAGGTCACCTTCGATCATGGCTGACCATGGGTATCACATCCGTCTATTTATTGTCTAGGTTGGGCCGCTCAGCTTGAGCAGCGCCTCCTGTGGCTACGGAGACCAATGTGAGAATGACAGTCTTTGTTGCTTAGATCGCATCTGTGTGTGGATTCTGGTCTGTAGGCTGTTGATCCCTTACGTCAGGCTCACTTTTCTGCAGCTGTTTGAGAAGTGTACTTTTCCACCTGGTGTGGTCCACTGCCAGGTCCTCCCAGCAGTTAATGTCAATGTTGAGTGCCTTCATGTCCCTCCTGCACACGTCTTTGTACCTCAGCTGCAGGCAGCCCTTGTTCCTCTGTCCTGCTGCAAGTTCTCCATAGAGAATATCTTTTGGGATTTGGCCGTCCTCCATACAGTGAATGTGGCCTAGCCAGCATAGTCAACGTTGTCTCATCAAGGTGTACATAGAAGGGAGGCCAGTAAGAGTCAGGACGTCGGTGTCGGTCACCTTGTCCTGCCAGGAGATGCCGAGTATGCATTGTAGGCTTCTGAGATGGAAGCTGTTCAGCATTTTTCCTGACGAGCATATGTGGTCCATGTCTTGCTGCCATACAACAGGGTGCTAAGGTCAGAGGCATTGTACACAGCCATCTTTGTTTACACTGTCAACTTTGGGTTTGTCCACACTCTTGATGTGAACCGTGCAAGCATAGTGGCTGCCTTCCCAATTCTCTTCTTGTTAATCTTGGCATCGAGAGAGAGGTTGTCAGTGATGGTGGACCCAAGGTAGGTGAATTGATGAACAACTTCAAGTTTGTAATCATCGATGGTGACAGCTGGCTATGCTGGTGTGCCTTGCACCAGGATGCTTGTCTTCTTCAGGCTGATGGTCAACCCAAAGTCCTTGCAGGCCTGGCAGAAGCGGTCCATTTGAGTGTGGATGTCTCCAAGACATTTTGTGTTGGGGCTTGGTCTTGAAAAAGGCATTGGTGATGCACAGGTCGTGAAAGGTGCAGAGCTCAAGCAATCGCTGTCCGTTCTCATTCGATTTCCCCACCCCAAATGGACTGAGGCAAGAGGGCCATGAGTCATTGTCAGCACTCACTCTGGCATTGATGTCAACCAGGAGAATAAGTTGTTCGCTAATGGGGATGCTCTTGATAGTGGATGCAAGGTTCTTGTAGAACTCATCCTTGGCATCCGGGACAGCATACATTGTCTGAGCATACACACTGACGAGGATGTCAGGGCCTTCGATAGTGTTGAGGTAGAGAGTTAAGAGCCACTCGGGGCCACCGATGCCTGGTTCTACCATCCTCAGCAAGCTGTTCTTTATTGCAAAGCCTACTCCATGTTCTCTGGCCTATCTTTAACTGTGGAGGGAACCTGTGGAAGAGGTAGACCCAGGAAGGCATGGAACAAGGTGGTGAAGCATGATCTTTGAACGTTAGACCTCACAGAGGCAACTGGCACCCATGCTGGTAGCATGTAAAAAGCATCTGTTGAGTGTTGGGTCTCACAGAGGCAATGTTGCTGATGCTGTTGTCACATAACTGGTATCCATGCCAGTGGCATGTTAAATGCACCTTTCGAGCACTAAGCCTCATAGAAGCAATGACAATGACCAAGACCTTTGGTAATATTCTGTGCTTGAGAAGAAAACCCATCAAGCCATAAAAACCATGCCAAATCAGACTGGAATATGGTGCAGCCCCTCAGCTTACCAGCCCTGGTCAAACCATCCAACCTATGCCAGCATGAACAATGGGCATTAAGTGATGATGATGATGATGATAATGATATATATTAAACAAAAATGGATTTAGAGAAATAACTCAGAATGGTCAGTGACATGAATTAGGATAATCAAGACAAATATTCTTTTATTCTTTTAAATTATCAGTTGATGAACAGTAGCCACGTTAGGGCACACAAGCAATTGTTTAGTCATCTCATCTTCTCCAGTGTCTACTGTATTGATCTATATTTGTGAAATCACTAAGTCATGTTTTATTGACACAACACTGTTTATGTGTGTGTCAGCATGGCCGCAGTCAAATGACTGAAACAATAATGAATAAAAGAATAAAAGTATGTGCATGTGTATATGCATGTGTATGTGTGTGTTTGTATGCATGTGTGTGTGTGTGTAAATAACATCAAACTAAATACAAATCAAATAAGAAAATACAAAGAGAAAATAAAAACAGGTGTATATTGTCATTGTTTTAGTATTCACTGCATACCTATTGTTGCATTATTTCAATATTCACTGCACACAATTTTGCTTTATTCCAATGCACATACTGCATGCCTATTGTCACATTAAAAAACAAATAAAGACAATCACCTTCATCGTTTTTTTTTCCTTAATCAACATCACCATCATCATCATAATAGTTGTTATTACTATTATTATAACTAACAACAACAGTTATAAGATCAGCAACAGCAACGACGAAATGCTTCTAGGTCAAACAATTTCCCAATGATATTAAAACAAATAACAAAAGAAAAAAACAAAAGCAAATCTTTCACTCTGCCACCATCCCATCCTCACCACCACAACTACTTCTACCCACAAAATACCATTCCAATGTAATTGCTGTTGGATATTTTACACGACAGAAATGTAGTCATGGAATATGTACATCTGAACAAATCATTAAAGGTTTTACAAAATCAATTGAGATCTACTTATATTGAAAGGACAAAATGCAGGTGCTCTACTTAGCCGCTTTCTAATTTTTTTTTATCAGAAGCCTGTCAACATTTTCATATATTGTCATTTCTTATTTGGTGAGAAATATTTGAATAGCAGCTGTAAATATTATCAAGAACCTAACACCTTCAGGCTACTCCATATCTCATTACTGAAGTTATTGTATCATCACACATTATCAGAATACAGTAATAAAAGTAAATTAGAAGAAATTAGAAAAATTGTTATTAATATTTGCAGTATTTGCATGGTTTAGGTTGAGTTATTATTTTTTTAAACCCCAAGTCAGCCTTGACTGAGCAGAGCTACGATCAAAGGTATTTTAGTCCTTCTAGTCCTGACCATCTTTGACTAGTTCAGAGACAGTAGGGTGCAATTTAAGAGAAATTTGGTTGTTATTTCTAGCTAAGCAAGCAATCTCCTTCAACTGAATGTAAAGGAATACATTTATTGTGTGTTACTAATTTTTGTTGTATTGTATGTGTGTATTTGGCTATGTCATTATTTTTATCTACCTTTCTATATTTTCTATTTATCTGCGTGTCTCATAAATGCACAGTAGCATGAATTTTTGCATAGATATATATTTATGCAACACTCTTATAATGTGAGGATGATAATAAGAATATAATAATTAGAATAGTGATATCAATATTAATAATAACACCACTGATGGTAATGCCAATAAATTATTGAAATGCAGAGTATTTTTCATACAAAATATTCTTTTTTAAAAAAGAAAATTAGTGGGAGGAGATGATGCCATTGTTCTTCCATATCATTCTAAATTGAAATTAAAAAGATGGAAATTAAGAATAATGTTATTTTGATATTTGATGAAATATCTGTGTGGGGATGTGTTTGTGTGTGTGTACGTATGTGTGTGTGTGTGTCCACATTCTTTGATATCTGATGCATTTCATGTGTATTCCATGTCTGTTGTATTTGATAGCTAATTATATTTAACATTGACTAATATTTAAATTCTAATGCTAATATTTCTGTTTACATACAAATACATCAAAATAAAGCAATTAAATATTCAGTTTAGACAATTAGTTTTAGTTTTATAGTAATATATTTTAGTTTCAAGTTTTTGTTATAGATAAATTTAAATTAAAAACACATTTTTTCTAGCTCAATCAAAGTGTGTTTATTCTTATTTATTCTTGATATTATTTTAGTTGTTATATTCCTTGAAACTGGTTTCAAACTAAAATATAAATTTAACAAACAATAGATTAATCTTAGTTTCCTTTTGAAATCATATATATGCTTGTATTTGTATGTGTGTGTGTGTGAGTGTGTGAAGGAAAGAGAGAGAACAATATACTATGACAGAAATCTACATGTTAAACAGAAATAATGATCTGATGTCAGAAAAATTTTGAAGTAATTTGAGTTTTTTTGTCTTTTTGTATTTTTTTTTTCTTCAACTATTAATTACATTTCTGCAATCTATTACAACAACAACAACAATGACAAAAATGTAATTAATGAAGTAGGAAAAAATGTGCAAAGTGAATGTGTTGAATGAAGAAAATTTTAATATGAAAAAAGTGAAATATAATGAATGAAAAAATATTATGGCAAGTGGAAATATTGAAAGAGGAAATTTGAAAGTATAAATGTTGAAAGTGTAGATATTAAAAGTGGAATATTGAAAATGGAAACTTTGAAGGTGGAAATTTGTAAGGTGAATATTTTAAAAATGAAAATATTGATGCTGAGTTTACTATTTCAAAATCAGTCTAAACATATGGAAATGAAACGAAATGTAATGTAGAAATGTTTGATTCTGGAAACAAGGATATTCTTTAAATGTTTATATTTGTCCATATGCATCTGTGCCTGTATGTGTGTGTGTCTATGTGTATATATATCTACATACACGCATGTACATATATATATATATATATATATATATATATATATATATACACACACATTCATATATATATACACACACACACACACACAAATGTGTGTGTGAGTTTATGTACATATATATAAATGAGTGTGTATATATATATATATATGTGTGTGTGTTTTTGGGTGGGTGTATGTGTATGTGTGTGTTCTTACACATGTGAATATTATCTATATGAGTGAGAATAAAAGAAGAGAGGGAATGAGAAACATGATAAATAGATAGTCATAGATTTAGAGATATATTTTCCAGTGTGATTGAATGTAGGCCATTTGATCCTAAATAAAAAGCAAAGGAAATAAATGAATAAAGCAATAAATAAAAGATATAACCTTATTTTGACAGCAAAGTGCCTGAAACTTTAGTCAACCTGCATATAGTTACATGAAAGAAATTTTGATTCAAGTTAATTTATAAAATACTCATGCAAACATGCGTGCTAGATAAATCATGCACAAATAAGTGAGAAATATGTGAAATACTCCCAAAGTGAGTTTCATGCAATAATACTGCCTTAATTTCTTTGTGTATATATACAAATAGATATGTATGTATTTGCATGTGTATTTGTATGTATGCATGTTAGTATGTGTATGTGTGCATTTTCTTTTGCATAGAATAATTGAATTAGAACATAAGTTTTACAAATTAAAATGTAACACCATAATATCAGCCTGTGACAATAAGTACACAGCTTTGTGTAAACTACAACTGTTTCTATTTGTTAAAAATTGTTGATCCATATTAAAATGAAAAAAATTTTATGGAAAAAAAAAATATTAGTGTGAAGGATATTAGATAGTATAGAATGAATTTGAGACAGTGATTCAAATTTTATCAAAGACTTTGTTGCTCTTTATCTGTCTCAAATTGGTGCTTATAATGTTTAATTCCATATATAATATATCTAATACCATTTATTAAAATCTTTGCTATTAGTTTCTAATTTTTTTCACATTTATAGAATTAATTCTTGTCATAAGCATTGATCCATGGTAATAGAATCTGCTATGCTAGGCTTTAGTAGAATAGTTTATTTTGCTAGTGCTGAGTAGCATATGACTTATTTTTGAGGTAAGCAGCACACTCTAAATAGCAGGAAGAAAATTATGGAACTTAATTTGTAAAAGAGTGAATAGTAGGCACTCTGTAGTGTAATCAATAACACTGTCACTTGGTAAGCAATATATACAAGGGTCAAGTTCCATCAGTTTGAATCTGATCAATGCTTATAATGTCTAAAATGACAGAAATATTTTACCTTATTGTAAATATTTTCCTGTAGTTCTTTGTGTCATTCTAAATTATCTTTTCATGAACCAGTCTTATGATAATAGGCAAATAAAAAACAGTGAAATTTTCTGGGTATCTGCTTACAAGTTATCTTCTTCTTTAGTAAATGTATTCTTATAACGTAAATTTGATACATCTAAGAACATCTTTATGGTAGGTATTGAATTAAATATGAGATTTTTTTTTAAATAGTGAGGGAACAATATTAAAGGAAAGAACAACCTATTAAAATATTTTAGCAAAAGTACGTTCACATTTCATAGAAAGTGTGAACACTAAACAATTTCTAGATACAGACTTGTCTGTGAGGTCTATTTGCTTCAGAACCACAAGATTTTGGCTTCATTTATATTATGCAGACATGATTGGCTCTTTCTTCAACTATAGATGTGAGATTACAAATGCATTGCCAGTTAATTTTGTTAGAAGGAAACTATAGGAGACTCTGTGCCTATACATACACACACACATACATACATACATACATACATACATACATACATACATACATACATACATACTGATATAGATAGATAGAGGGTTATGAATGTATATAAACATATATATATGTATGATATGTATGTGTGCACTTGTCCCCTTGTATATATATGTCTATGTGTGGTCTTGTCCCCTTGTCCTGGCATGAACAAGCTAATTGTAAACAAGACACACTGACACACAAATGGTGCTATTTGTTTATAGTTTGCTGCTGAAAAATGTCCAGCCATTGGCTTGTTTGTTACTCAAGAGAACAAAGTAAATACTATCTCACTTGGAAACAGGTGATGGTTGGCAATACAGAAAGGGCATGTGACTTTAGCAAAATCTGCCAACAAAATTTTATCTGATCATGCAAGCATGGGAATTATATATATATATATATATATATATATATATATATATATATATCATCATCATCGTTTAACGTCCGTTTTCCATACTAGCATGGGTTGAACGATTTGACTGAGGACTGGTGAAACCAGATGGCTACACCAGGCTCAATCTGATTTGGCAGAGTTTCTACAGCTGGATGCCCTTCCTAACGCCAACTACTCAGAGAGTGTAGTGGGTGCTTTTACGTGTCACCCGCACGAAGGCCAGTCAGGCGGTACTGGCAATGGCCATGCTCAAAATGGTGTATTTTATGTGCCACCCACACAAGAGCCAGTCCAGGGGCACTGGCAACAATCTCGCTCGAAAATCCTTACACATGTCACATATATATATATATGTAATGCTCAAAATGAGAAGTAGATAGATAGCCAACAACTGATGAAGGGTCATTCTTTGTGTTACTTGTTCTGTTTTCCATTTTTCTCTTGTCTGCATTTGGTTTCGTATTTCATGTTGTTTACTGTTGGTGATGCCCTGTACCCATATATGCATATATATATATATATTTATTTACCGTTATATATATATATATATATATATATATATATATATATATACGTGTGTGTGTGTGTGTGTGAGTGTGTGTGTGTGTGTGTGTGTGTGTGTGTGTGTGTGTGTACGTATGAAAACTAGATTAGTGTGCAGACTAGTCCAGATTGTTAAAATCCCATATCCAATTCAGGGTAAAAATAGCTAGTGAGACAAAAGTTAGCTATATGAAATGTATACTTTGAGCAGCTAATAAAGAAATAAAATATGGACAAGCACTTACATACAGCATTAAATCATTTATAAAAGATGTTACATGAATTTAAACATGCACATATTTGGCAAAACAAATATAGTCAAACATAATCCTTGATAACCTTTAAAGCTGTTTTAAAAATTCCTCTTTATATTCATATTCATCTTTTACATATACCAACTGAGCCTAATTAGATTTGACATATCATATATATGATGCTTTAAAGTGTTTAAAATTTTATTTATAATTATATAATGATAACATTTTACAGCTGCTCTTTATACATTTACTAATATACGAAATATTTTCCTTTATATTATTTTGTTACTTTCTTGTTTTCTTGTTCCTCAACTTTTGATCCTTTACAATTTTCTTTTGCCTTCTGCATTGTTACATGTTTGAATGCTTATATTGTAATAAGACCAACAAGAAGTCATTTTGCCACTTGCACAGCAGACAATGCCTTTCTTGTATCCTCTTTCATTTTTCTTTTTTTTTTTGTTTCTTATAATGAATTCTCTTTGATCTTCCTTCCTTAGTCTGATTTCCTCAAACTTTGATTTATGCATATAATCTGATGATAACCAAAAATGTGGACCTTTTTCCTATACTCTACATTTTTCATTCTCTTCTTTCTTTTGTACATACTTATCTCTTGCCTACTCCCTCAGTTTTACTTATATGTTGTTGCTCTTGATCTCACAGCCTTCCTTCCACCTTACTACTGCTAATCCCCCTCTTTCTACCATTTTTAATAATGTTTTTATGTTTTTAAATATCAATCTGTTTCTACAGAATTTGTATTTAGTGAGAAAATTTGCCAGTTCAACATTTCCAGCTTGAACATTTTAGCATGTCATGTTTATGTGCTAATAACAATTTCTACTTATTTGATATGTATTATTTCATAAGTATGTATACCTGTTTGTGCAATGCACATTAATGCATGAAGCAGCCACTGAATTTTTGAAACAGCTGTAAAGATATATCAAGGACTATATATTTTCTTTGTCAAGTATGTGTACGTATATGTTTATGTAACATTTTTTACCGTATATCAGTGCTTCTCTATCGTTTGTCTCTCCAAACACACACACACACACGCGCACACATATTTAGTTCTACTCACAAGCAATCAAACCCAGCTTGAACTGGATGATAACAAAGTTAAACACATACCTATATATATATATATATATATATATATATATATATATATATATGTGTGTGTGTGTGTGTGTGTGTGTGTGTGTGTGTGTGTGTGTGTGTGTGTATACACATGTATGTATGTATGCATGTATGTTTGTGATTGTGTGTGAGTCATAGGAATTGATGGTTCAGTGCCTTACAGTAACCAATGGTTTCATCCTGGGCTGAGATTCCATCAATTATCTTAGTCCTGGATGAAACCATCAGTTTCTGTTACAATGCTGACTTTGCAATTTTCATAACAAATCTTTAATCTACAAATGTAACAATATTCATTCTATTAACATAATAGTACCTAGTACCTGCTAATTACACTGATATATATATATATATATATAATTATTTATGTATGCATGAATGCATGTCTTTGTATTTGACTGAATGTGTATGTATGTGTGTGAGTGTGTGTGTGAGAGAATGTGTGTGTATGTGCATGTGTGTATTTAAAAGTTAATAATCAAATCAAATCGCAAACCTGAAACTCTCCAACAAAAAAGAAAAAAAAACAAAAAGAGTTGAAAAACAAAGAAATTCAGTAACTTTACTTACTGCTGTATCCAGTTTGTACTCGCAAATGAAATATTTATACAAAAAAAATGTCAAGCAAAAAAATTCAAGAAGCAAGGTGACCATTCTCTGAATTTCAAATATTTCACATCCCAGCCTTCCTTTAAATTCGGACGCTTTTAGAAGTGGTAAATGTAATGTGTAGAATTATAGAAAACTTAAGGAAAAGAAAAATATTTAAAAAAATAAGACAAAAAAAGCCAGAAATGTAATAGTAAATGCTTTTACTTATCACTTGCTTTAGAATCACCAGTAATTGTAATAATTTGGGTGTTGAGTATAATGAAGTGCTAATTGTAGGACAGTAAGAAAGTTTGGTTCAATTTTGGTTATATAGATTTAATAAGTATATAATACAGGAGGGTTTCGGATTATTATTAATTTTTAGCTATTTGTTTATTTATTTTGCTGGGCCTGGATAAGTCTAAAAATAGCTTAAGACAGAAAATCCTTAGCCAATATTAATAGTGTTATGTCTATTTAAAAAAGAAAAATCTTTTATCTTTTTTTAAAATCCTTGCAAAATATTAAAAGCTGTGTTGTGAAAATAAAATCTTATAGGTCGATTATTTAGTGGAACCTGATGTCATAAAGTAATTGTATCTCAGAATTTTACAGAAAATTCAAAATTTGAATGAATATGGGAAAATTAAAACTACCATATCTTAAACATAACTACACACATGTCTGCACACATGCATGCATCCACACACACACACACACACACACACACACACACACACACACACATACACATACACACACAGAAACATATGAATGCAAACTGAAAGATTTATGTTTTTATCTTTTATTTGTTTCAGTCATTTGACCACAGCCATGCTGGGGCATCGACTTGAAAAACTTTTAGTCAAATGAATTGACCCCAGTACTGGCTTTTTTTTGTTAAGCCTGATACTTATTATACCAGTTGCTAAGTTATGGGGACATTAACAAGACCAACACTGGTTGGCAAGCAGTGGTGGTGGACAAACAGACACACACATGTGCACACATGCACACACAACACACACAACACACACACATACACACACATATGTATATATATATATATATACATACACACACACATACACACACGTGTATATATACATGATGGGCTTCTCTCAGTTACCATGTGATTGGGGAACAAGCTTCTTACCACACAGTCATCCTTGCACCTATTCATACATACGTGCATAAATAATAAATATTTACATACATACATACATGCATGCATACATACATACATACATACATACATATGTACATACATACATATTTACATACATATGTACATACATACATATTTACATACATATCTATGTACATACATATATATATATACAGTGATCCCTCGCAGTACGAGTTTAGTTTGTTACATGACCGAGCTTGTTTTACAATTTACACATTTTACAAATCAATTTTACCCATGGAAATTAATTAAAATATAATTAATCCATTCCAGCACCCCAAAACCACCCTAAAACCCATTTTTTATCGGTTTTAAAATGGAAAAGGTACAGTTACAAGGAAATTGACAATTATAAAAACATAAAAGAGAATGTAAAAGAAATATGTAAACTGGTTTTATTTATTGTATTACTTTAAAGATGGGAGGATTTGTGTGTGAGAAAGATGGAATATTGAGGAGGAGGATTACTGTGTGAAGGAGAATCTCCTTTCATTAAGACTTCAGACATAAGAATGATTTCTGGCATTTCCTTTCTCACTTCACTTAATTTAGGCTTTTGGATGCTTTCTTCATTTTTCACACTTGCTGGTCGTTTCATCAGAAACATCAAGAGAAGTCTGCTTTTTTCTACTGTTCAAAATGTTACGAAAGTGTACTAGGGCAGTGTCATTAAGTAAAGCAGTTGTAGATACTTTTCCAGGATTATTTTTTTTCTGCAAATTTAGAAATATACTACCACTTTGCCAACACAGCCTTTATGTCACTCATAGAGATAACCTTTTCAGCTACACTGTCCTCCTCTGGGGCACTAATATTTTCTACCACATCTAAGTGCTGCTGCTCCTGAAGCTGTAGGAGTTCATTTGTCATCAGCTCCCTTGAGTGTTCCTCAATGAGATCGTTAATGTCCCTATCATCAGCCTTGAGGCCCATGGACTTGCCAAGGGACACTCTCTCCTCAACTACAGGTGTCTCAAACTCTAACCCCTCAAAGTGCTTTTTGGATACACAGTCAGGCCATAGTTACCTCCAAGCAGAATTCAGCATTCTCTTCATTACACTCTGCCAGGCCATATCAATGATTTACAGGCAGTAAAAAAAGTTGTAGTTCTCCTTCAAAAACTCACAAAGGGTTAGATTTGTATTTTTGGTGACTTCATAGCACCGATGAAACATGTTTGGTGTACAAGTTCTTAAAACTAGAAATCACCTGTTGGTCCATGGGCTGGAAGATAGGGTGATGTTGCGTGAAAGGTACAGAACTTACATGAATTTAAATTTGTCCAGGATATCATCTTCGAGGTTAGGAAGGTGAGCAGGAGCATTGTCGAGGATGAGAAGGGCCCTAAGAGGAAGATCATTCTTTAGAAGGTACTTTATCACTGCTGGTCTGAGGACAAGGTCGACCCACTCGATGAAGAATTGCCTGGTGACCCAGGCTTTAACATTTGCCTTCCACATGACCTGCAGCTTCTCCTTCAGAATTTTGTGTTGCTTGAATGCTTGTGGATTTTTGGAATCATAGACAAGGAACGGCTTAATCTTCAAGTCTCCACTCACATCGATACAAAGGATGAGAGTTAGCCTATCTTTCATAGGCTTGTGGTCTGGTATTTTCATCTCCTCTGCAGTTATGTAGGTTCTTCTGGACATTTTTTCCAAAAAAGGCCAGTTTCATCACAGTTGAATACCTGTTGTGCGATGTACCCCTCAGCTGTGATGAGCTGACAGAATTCATGCACGAAATCCTCAGCTGCCTTTGTGCCAGAACTCACTGCTTCTCCATATCTGACAATGCTATGGACACCAGTCCTCTTCTTGAAATTATCAAACCAGCTGTGACTGGCCTTAAATGCATCTGCTGACAAATGATGTCTCCTCTGTTGATGTCTCAAGGTTCTGTTTCAGGAGATCCTCATACAGTGCTCGTACTTTCTTGCAGATGATGGTCTTCGTCATCATATCCCCTGAGTTGCTCCTTGTTGATCCACAGGAGAAGCAATTTTTCCATCTCTTCATGGACTGATGTGTGTTATTTAGAGAGCCTGCAGACAACCTTTGGCTGTTGTAATGGCCTTGGTCTTATCCTTTTTTTCTCAGGATGGTGCAGATCATTGATACTTCGGCCATATTGACATGCTATGTCCACTATACACACTCCTCTCCCGTGTTTATCAATGATTTCCTTCTTCAATTCTATTGTAATCAGCTTTTCCTTGTCACTAACCTTCTCAGGACCCGTGGCTAATACAACTGATTATTATGAAATAATAACAAAAGCCCACAAAATTAAAAAGAAAAAACATTGGGAAAAACACAATAGGGATGCTGCCACAATGAGATAAACGCATGAACTGAGCAAGTGGAGGCTACACTTGTTGGGAGAGCATGTACCAGCTCAGCGACAACTAGTGGTTCTTTGTATGAAACTCGCTCGTACTGCAGATTTCTGCACATATTGCAAGACAAAAATTCACACTAGCCTCAGCTCATACAGCAAATTGCTCGTACTATGATGCACTCATACTGCAAGGTTCTACTGTATATATATGTATGTATGTATGTACTCTTTTATTCCTTTACTTGTTTCAGTCATTTGACTGCAGCCATGCTGGAGCACTGCCTTTAATCGAGCAAATCGACCCCAGGACCTATTCTTTGTAAACCTAGTACTTATTCTATCAATCTCTTTTGCTGAATTGCCAAGTTACAGGGACGTAAATGCACCAACATCAGTTGTCAAGTGATGATGGGGTGTCAAACACAGACACACAAACACATACACACACATACATATATATATATACATATATATACATGTGTATATATATATATATATATATATATATATATATATATATATATATATATATAAGACGGGCTTCTTTCAGTTTCCGTCTACCAAATCCGCTTACAAGGCTTTGGTCGACCCGAGGCTATAGTAGAAGACACTTGCCCAAGATGCTACACAGTGGGACCATGTAGTTGGTAAGCAAGCTACTTACCACACAGTCACTCCATACATATATATATGTATGTATGTATTCATATATGTATATGTGTGTGTGTGTGTGTGAAATATTGAGGGTTTAGTTCACAGGTGATCTAAACAATTAGGTATACTAGGTAAGTGCTGTAACGGATTACTAGAGCTCCAAGGTTATACCCAAGATGGTAGTTATGGAGCCATTACAGATTACCGATATAGTAGATAAATAATTGTTAAAGAAAACAACAAACATTTAGGTAAGGCAAACATCTCAAGTCATTTACATTATTACTACTGGAAAAAATTCAAAGTCTTACAGCTGTAAGACTGAATTTTTTCCAGTAATAATGATGTATATGACTTGAGATGCTTGCCTTACCTTAATATTTGTTGTCCTCTTTAACAATTATATATATATGTGTGTGTGTATACACACACACACACACACACACACACACACACACACACACACACATATATACATAATACATATATACATACTCAAAGGAAAAGACTGAGTAATGAGAAAGTATCATGTATTCAGGAAAACCTCATCATGAAGAGATTTACAGGAATAGAAATTTAAATGGAAATATTATAATTACATAAGGATGTTTACTAAAAGCTTAATTACATCCTTACGCACAATATTAAAAGTACATGACTTATACATACTCACACTGACACATATGTTTGTATGGGATTTATTTTAAGTCTTTTACTTTGCTGAATTCAAACGAATCACAATCAAAGCAGCAAGGCTCTTTTGTTCAAGTCAAGATAGCTCTTAAAGTTTGTGGTTATGTGCTTAATTGAGGTTTGCATTTATATGTGTGCTGAAAAACTTCCATCACACAGGTGTGCATATTTCATTACTTTTATAGGTGTATGTATATTTCACATATATATGTGGTTGTGTGCATATGCTTACCCAGGTACCTCAAATGGGGAGCTCCTAAAATGTATTATAAACTTTTACTGTTCCTCTGATTGATTGAACCCAGACAATGTGAATCATGCTCTGTTCACTAGGGAACAGGAGAACATCTATGAAGAGCTAATGAGAACCTTATATTTCTTATACCCAGGTTACAGATTCTCATTTGTTCTTATCATCATAAGGGCACAGGGCTACATAAAAATTGATTTGCATATAAACCTCTGAAAAGGCCTCTCAGAAAGCTACACATTCTACAACATCCTGCAGTATTCATTACCAGAAAGATTGACATTTCATATTACTGTCATAGAAGATATGCACTTTTAATGTATTTCAAACCACTACCCTCCCCCACCTTACCACCGTCTGTCTCAATACACCACCCACTCGGGCTATACTATGCTTGTTGTCTGTAGAAAAATCATTGCCACTATTCTTGCATTTCAATGATTCAGCAGACACTCCACTCACATTCCCATCAAGCACCACATACTGATCACCAAATGGCATTCATTTGTTGTTACTAAGATATCACTACACCTACATGGCCTTAGATCATCAGATGTTGATCACTCTCTATAACTTAGAAGTCACTTCTTACCACCCAATGCCACCAGCAGTAATATTGCTGATGTATTAATATCACATTTCATTAACAAAGCAACATTAATATCCAGTGGGATGTTAGATGTATTGCTGCTGAATTATCACTACATGACCTAACTTACAAATGGGAGTTAAGTTGTCCTTGTAAGAAAGAATCCAACTTGCTTTTTCTCCCATTTGTCACCAAATGTTTGAGGGGCTGATCATATTCTTTTTATCTTTTTATGTCCAGGAAACTTTTAGTAACATGAGAAACTAAATCAATCTTTACTCAGGCTTATAAGTTAACCTATTTTGTAGGCTACCATTGGTTCTCTGTGGGCTCTCCTTCATTCTAGATGGTGCAGATAATTTTTAAGCAGGGACTGAAATTGTGATCCATAAAATTAAAGAAAGACACATAAGTTAACTTTTATTGCTTTATAAACACTAATACATTCATATTTATAAAACAATAGGAATTAACTAGTGTGTCTATGATTGTTTTATAAATACTAATATATTTATATGGAGGCACATGGCTTAGGGATTAGGGTGTTGCACTCATGATTGTAAGTATACATATATGCCACTATATCTGGGAAACTGGCCTTATGAACCTATGGCTTGGGAAAGACTGTTGATCCTTTTTTGAATATATTGATGATAAAAAAACTACTATCGTGTGTATGTATGTGTGTGTGTGTTTGTGTGTGTGTGTGTGTGTGTGTGTGTGTGTGTGTGTGTGTGTGTGTGTGTGTGTTTGTATCTTGGGTGGGGTGTCTGCGTTTGTATGTACCTTTTTCTAAACATCGAGTGATGGTTGGCTATGAGGAAATATTACCTTGTTTGGAAACAGATAAGTGTTGAAAACAGGGTGGACAGCTGCGCAAAGAGAATGTTTCAATGAATTCTGTTTCACCCATGCAAGCATGGAAATGGGGATATTAAGATGATGAAGATGATGATGGTTATTATATGTACTACCTAACATAGGTTAGTGGCTAGTGACTTCAGACTGGAAGGACTCAGAGACGTAGGCCAGTCTGGGAAAGGAAGATATGAAAGTTTAAAGAAGATCTATTGAACAGACAAAGATTTAGAGAAGCTGTAATTGAAGCATTTGATAAGAATGAATAGGAGATAGAAACATAACATAGAAAAAAACTGAAAATTCTTATTAGATGACCTACTGAAGGCTACAAACCAAATCTGTAACTGGTGCAAATTCCAGCCAGTCAAAGGGTAACATGGTGGTTGATCAGTGAAGTAGACAGAGCCATAAAAACAAAGAGATACACTTGAAAAGATTGGAAGATTGGAGGTAGCTAAGAATTATATTAGGTAGCTAGAAGAGAAGCTAGACTATAAGAATATACAGCAAAGGAAGAAGCAAAAAGAGGAAGAGGTTTACCAATGTTCTGCAGTGGAGGACTAAAAACATAAGGTGTTCTGGATAGCGAGTAAGGGGTATCAGTGAAAATTGAAACATTGTGGGAGAGAAATGTGTATATATGGTTAATGATACACTTTCACTTAGTGTTTCTGAAAAGAAAGAGGCATGGAAGTGCTACTATGAAAGGCTACTAAATGTGGAGAGAGCATGGGAGAAAGACAGTCTTCCAAATGTTGACTTAACAGAGGAACCAATTATTGAAGTTGATAGCAGCATGATAGATATAACAATTAAGGATATAAAGACAAAGAAAATCTTTGATTCATCAGAAATTATTACTGAGTTGTTTAAAATATCTAAAATATAGCCTAGTCACTTGTACAGTTAATCAGCTAGCACAGTAAGGTATAATCTCCAATGACTAGTACAGCAGCATTATAGCCAACTGTTACAAGAGTAATGGAGATGCTTTAGAGAGAAATAATTACAGAGGTATCAAATTGCTGGACCAAATCTTGAAAGCTGCAGAAAAAGCTATAGTTTAACTAATTAGTAAAAGAGATGAGATACAGTTTGATTATGTGCCATGAAGAAGTACTTCTTAGTAAAGTAACTGCAAGAAAAGCATTCAGCCAAAAGTGAACTGCTGTATATAACTTTTGTTGACCTAGAGAAAGCCTTCAACAGATTTCTTCACATTCTGATTTGATGGTTGCAGCAGAAGCTAAGAGTAGTTGAATGGCTGGTGTGAGCTATATACACAGATGCTGTCAATAATGTGAGAGTTAATGAGATATAGTGATAAATTTAGGGAACAGGTAGGAGTTCACAATGGCTCCTATTTATTAGGGTCCTCCAGGCCATATGAAACGAGTTTAAGACCAGTTGCCTTGTGAACCCCTCTGTGCTGATTAGCTTGTTCTTATAGTTGTATTTGTAACAGATTTAGAAAAGAAATACCAGGTGTGGTGGCAAAACCTGGAATGAAAGGGCTTTACGGTTTACTTAGAAAAGACCAAAGTCCTATTAAGACAGTATGTTAATTCCTTCAGAAAAATGGTCCTGTTTAGTAGGTAGGAAAGGTGTAGGTAGTAATTCCATACAGTATATCCAGTACATACTGTGGACACATAAAAGGTGCAATGAAATTACTAGATTAGCAGAGAAATAGAATTTCTGAAATGCCCAGGAGGGCACTTAGAGGTAACCTAATTAGAATTGGAGGAGAATGTTCTGAAAGTATTGTTGCTACAATACAATCGAGCTGGAAAAAGTTCAGAGAGTTATTACCTCTGTTTGTAATAAAAGTCCTCCCACTGAAGTGAAAAGCAGACTGTATGATACTTGCATATGAACAGCAGTGCTACATATTAGTGAAACATAGGCCATGAATGTAGAGGACATGTGAAGACTAGAGAGAAATAAAGCTAAGAAAAATGCTCTGATGGATGTGCAATGTCATTGTGCATTTATAACTAAGTGAAAATGTAGTAAGATAAAAAAAAAATAGGCATATGAGGCATCAGGTATTGTGTATATGATAGAAAACTGCCCTGGTATGGTCATGAGATGTGCATGGATAAGGACTGCTGTATAAAGAAATGCTGATCATTAAATGTGACAGGAAAATGTAGAAGCAGTGTACCCAGGAAGATATGGGACAAAATAATGAAGACCAACCTCAGGTTGTTGAGTCCCACAGAGAAAATGACAAAGAACTGAGATGAATAGTGATTGACTGTGCTAGGGAAGATCCATCCATTTCAGAAAAAACGAGGTCCTAAAAGTATATGATTAATGTCCTTGCCATTGCACCCAATCTGTATCTGTCAAGCCTCCTTAAGCAACTTATTTTCCTAATATCCATCCCACTTTTACCCTCTAACTATGGTACTATTTCCTTAGCTTTTCTGTTGTATGAGAGCAGAGGTGTACATATTCCCCACTCATCATTTTTGTGCTACCAGTACATCTTTTCCTTGGAACTATTTTCTTTGCCCCGCCATCTTGCACTCTCTTTTCTGGTCCCTTTCCAGTAATTTGAGAGAACATTGCTTTCTTTAAATAAGGTTACTCAGATATAGGAGTTTCCACCCAATTCTTCTAACTCCTATAGTTCAGGAGAACATTGTTCAGATAAATTTCCTGCTACCTAATGAACAAGCTTGTGGCTATGTCTCTAAGTCATCAAATTTGCACATGTTGCTATGCTCTAATTCCTTAAGGATTTCAAAGACCAGCACAGATAATTCTGGTTATTTGTCTCATAAGGTACTATGATGCTAAATAGTATAACTTAAGGGCAACATAACCTGCGGTAGTATATAAAAGTACTTTGTGATCACATTATGTTGCAAGATAGTCATTAACTCTACACTGAGTTCATTTGACATTCTACATGTCTTGTTCTTCTCTACTGATATTCTTGAGGTAGGCTATACTAGTTGGAGATAGCCTAGTTACTATGATACAGGTTAAATTGGATTACATTGTAAGTGGCATTCATTTAAGAACTGACACAACACACACACGCATACACACATGTATATGTATATCATTGTATCACTCTATTGACCTGACTGTCAGATGTTTTTTATACACAGCTGGTGGCAATGTGCTTCTTAACACTGTTAAAGCTTTCAAATAATGCCATTCTGCTGGCTAGGTGGGCAATCCAGCATACCTTCTAAACAGAATGTCAGTCTCTCTTTTTGCTTCTTTGCACCACATGGGCTCAACCCTCCTCCCCTCTTCATCTAACCCTCCGCCTCTCTCCTCTCTTCCTCTCACACCTACTTCCTCCCGCCCACCTCTCCTCTCGCTCTGGCACCTACTTCCTCTCTTCACTCTTACCCACCTTCTCCTTTCCACCCTCTCCCTTCATCGTCACCCCTCCCTCCTTACCCCACCCCTACACATTCCAGCCCCACCATCTCTATACATCCCATCCCACGCCACCCCATCCCTTAGACCCACCCTTGATTCCCCCACTCTTGCCTCCCCCACACCTCAACACCACACACCACCACACCACACACACCACCATACCACACCACCCCACATCACACCACCCTGCACACACTAGCACTGACAACTTCCTAGCACCCACACCAGTGCACACACTAGCACTGACCACTTCCCAGCATCTACACTATCATCCACACACCTACACATGCATACATGCACACGTCAATATCTCCAGTGCCCTTTCACATGCACATACATGCTCTCACATACACATGCATGCGTACCTTCGTTTTTGGATCATCACCACTTTATTATTTTCCCTTCTTCCTAGCTCTTCTGTGTGACCCCTTTGTCCAGCGTTCCCCATGATAGATCGCTTGCCACTAAACCTATTTCTATTTTCTCTCCCTGTTTATTTATGTTTTCCTTTCTGTTGAAGAGCATAGGCTCAAAACATAAAATACTTTCTCACTTCTCGAGTGTTAAACTAATACATCTGTTTCTTATTTACACATCTATCTTCGTCTTTTGTTTTTTTTTTGTAAATTCTCACTATATATATATATATATATATATATACACTCTCGGAGTGGTTGGCATTAGGAAGGGCATCCAGCTGTAGAAACTTTGCCAAATCAGATTGGTGCCTGGTTCACTAGTCCTCAGTCAAATTGTCCAACCCATGCTAGCATGGAAAGCGGACGTTAAACGATGATGATGATGATGATGATGATGATGATATGAGGACATACGTAAGCTCGCAAGGAATGAAGCCAGTATGCTCCGTTGGATGTGTAATGTCAATGTGAATACCCGTCAGAGTGTAAGTATCTTGAGAGAAAAGCTGAACATTAGAAGCATCAGTTGTGGCGTGCAAGAGAGACGATTGCGCTGGTATGGACATGTGGTGAGAATGGAGGAGGATAGCTGCGTGAAAAAGTGCCACACCCTAACAGTTGAGGGAACCCGTGGAAGAGGTAGGCCCAGGAAGACCTGGGCTGAGGTGGTGAGGCAAGACCTTCGTACATTGGGCCTCACCGAGGCGATGACTACGGACCGAGACCTTTGGAAATGGGCTGTGCGTGAGAAGACCCGGCAAGCCAAGTAAGATCGTTGCCAGTGCCCCTGGACTGGTTCTTGTGCGGGTGGCACATGAGATGCACCATTTTGAGCGTGGCCGTTGCCAGTACCGCCTGACTGGCTCCTGTAGGATTTTCGAGCGAGATCGTTGCCAGTGCCCCTGGACTGGCTTGTGCGGGTGGCACATAAAAGACACCATTTCGAGCGTGGCCGTTTTCGTGCGGGTGACACGTAAAAGCACCCACTACACTCTCTGAGTGGTTGGCGTTAGGAAGGGCATCCAGCTGTAGAAACTCTGCCAAATCAGACTGGAGCCTGGTGTTGCCATCCGGTTTCACCAGTCCTCAGTCAAATCGTCCAACCCATGCTAGCATGGAAAGCGGACGTTAAACGATGATGATGATGATGATGATGATATATATAGTGTAGATATTTATAATGAATAATATATAGTCTATTTACTAGTTTTCCTACATGCTAGGCCACTGGTAGTAAAAAATTTCAAAATAATTTTTTGCTACCCTGAAATTTATTATTATTATTATTATTATTATTATTATTATTATTATTATTATATATATTTATATATATATATATATATATATATATATATATGAGTGTATGTGTGTGTACGTGTATGTGCATCTTTCTATGTACCTATCTATCTCACTCTCTCTCTTCTTTTCTCTCTCTCCCTTTCTCTCTCTCTACACACAGACATACATATACACACAGATCTAGATATGTACACAAATATAAGCACAATCTATAACTGTCGTATAATATATTTTAAATTGTTATACTTAAGATATTTATATTCATTTAATTTCATTTCATTTCATCATACTTATTTCATCTGCACTTGGCTTATATGGAAGTTTGTTATCATCGTCGTCATGATGATGATGATGACGATCATTATCATCATCATCATCATCATCATCATCATCATCATCATCATCATCATCATCATTTTATGCCTATTTTTCCATACATGCATGTTTTGAACAATGTTTCTTTGTCATCTCCTCATGAAATCAACCTTCACCATTGCTTCTCACATCTTCTTTTGTCATCTATTTTCAGTCTGAGTTCAGTGCATTGAAATTCAAACAGTTGTTTTCAATGAATGCTGAATATCCATCCATCCATCCATCCATCTATCCATTTATCTCTGTCTCTCTCTCTCTCACTCTCTCCTATGTGTATAAACACACACACATACATACATACATACATACACACACATACAAAATTGAGAGAGCAAGAGAGAGCATGAGAGTTAGTGGATAAATGGATAGATAGACTGACAGTTAAAAATCATACAAGTAAAATGAAGAAGATTATGAAGTGAGGAGGTGACAAACAAACAAATGATACATAGAGAAAGACAAACAATTTATACAGCAGAAGTAGCATATAGATATAAAGAGAAGAAGCAACAGCCAAAGAAGTGTACAATGGCAATAAATATGCCAAGAAAGAAACAAAAGAGAAGCTAATATTTCAGGTAGAACTCTTTATCAAGGAACAGGAGGATACTAATAAGAAATAATAATAATAATAATAATAATAATAATGATAATAATAATAATGTATACAGTATGTTTCTCTGTCCTAAGTATCAGGAAGACACTCGGCAAGAAATGGAAACAATATAAAGAAGATGCTAATGAAAATAATGATAAAAATAATAATAATATGAACGAATGCCCTAGACTTGCCTGAAACCACTACAAGTTGTAGCGACACAACCAGCTAGCAAAAGTGTTACATTGAAATCTGTGTGAAAAGTGGGGATAGAGAGAAGCAAGACGTGGTATGAGCACAAACTGCAGTGAATGACAAAGTTGGAGACAGCAAAATCCTCTGGAATTTCCCAATCCAAACAGATCAGGTGTTAGAGCATAACAAACCAGACCTAGTGGTGGTGGACAAGGTGCACCACATATGCTATATAGTTGAGGTTGCATGCCCCTTCGACCCATGAATAGTGAAGAAGGAAGGCAAAAAAATAGATAGATACAACTCTCTTAAGTACAAAATAGCCTGGCTATGGAAAATGAAGGTAAAGATCGCATCAATTATCAGAAGGCATCATGAGAAATATAAAGGAAATTGGAATAGAGAGCTCAGTAGAACTGTTACAAAAGGTTTGCCACCTTGGCATGGCCAGAATAATCAGGAAAGTATTAGATAGCTGAAAAGAATGAATAGCATGGTACCGTAGGCTGCAGGTAGTAAGCCTGCTACACATGCAAGACTCCAGAGGCTCCAACAAAACCTGAGATAAAGAGAAAATAATAATAATAATCATAATCCTTTCTACTATAGGCACAAAGCCTTAAATTGTATAGGGAGGGGGCTAGTCAATGACATCGATCCCAGTGCCCAACTATCACTTATTTCCTCAACCCCAAAAGGATGTAAGGTAAAGGTGACCTGGCAGAATTTGAACATAAGTTTTCCTTTGAACGTAAAGACAAATGAAATGCTCAAAGCATTTTGTCTGGTATGCTAACAATTCAACCAGCTCACCACATTTTGCCACCTTAATGATAATAATGATAATAATAATAATAATAATAATAATAATAATAATAATAATAATAATAATAATAATAATAATAATGATAATGGTCACTCTAATTAACTTCAATGTATGAATGTTTGACGGAAAGAATTTTTTTAAAAAGGAAAGGATTAATAATAAAAGAAGCTGCATCTATTTGTGATGGATCTGTGAATGTAATTTAAGTCCAGGTATGGATTTTACTATGAAGTCATACTGGGGACTATAGTGATTTTGATTTTGCTTGGGATTGGACAAATGTATCTGTTGATTGCAGGATATAATTCTGTTATTGTTCTGTTTCTTCAACTAAAATTGTTTAGATGCATTGTGACAAATTTTACACAACTTAGATCAATCAAAGCAATAACTTTCCCAAGATGTTAAATTAAGCTGTAGGGATTTTTGTGATTGTTTCAACCTTTTCTTATACCTAAGGATGGGTCTTTCTTTGCTGCAGAGTCCCTCTATTTGTTGGACATAGAAAAGAATTTTTCAGAATGAGATCATCTTGCATTCAAATATGTTCTCCTTATTTGAGGCAAAGGCCTGAAAGATTGGGAGAGAGAGCTAGTCAATTGCATCAACCCCTGAGTGTAACTGGTATGCATTTTATTGACCCTGAAGGGATGAAAGGCAATGTTGACCTTGGCAGAATTTGAACACAAAATGTTAAGTCAGAAGAAATGTTACTAAACATTTTGTCCTGCATACTAACTATTCTGCTAGCTCACAACCTTATCATAATAATAATAATAGTAATAATGATGATGATGATGATGATGATGATGATGATGATGATGATGATGATGATATCACCCAAAACATTAGACTTTTCTTCATTGGCATATTTTTTCCCTTGTACACTTCTTGCATTGTTGTTTTGTGCTTTAAATTTCTAGCCCTTTTCAGTCATGTGCTTTGCTTCTTTCACTCCTTGCATTATTTGTTTGCTTGTGTCCTCCTTGCTTCATAATGTTATTCATTCTATTTTCACCATATTTATTGACAGTCTAATATTGGGGCATATAAATCCATGACAGAAAAAATTGGGCATTAGTACACATGGCAATTGAAAATAAGAGGTGTCGGTTCAATTCTCACTAATACCCATTTTAACAGTCATGGGTTTATATGCTCAAATGTGAGACTATTTTTTATTGTCAATATATACAGTGAAAATTTGTAATTATACTTAGGAAAGGTTTTCACTCATTACTGTTTCTGAACTTAAACAGAATATGCACATGTTTACACACTTAATGCCATGAAATCATAGTTCCTATATTTAATGGATGGGTATGTTGGTGTAATTGGTAGCACACTCATTGTGAAAATAAGAGATGTCGGTTCAGTTCCCACATGTACTTATACCCATTTTTCTTCCTTTGTGGGTTTATAATGCTCCAATATTAGACTATTTTCTATAGTTAAAATATACGGTGAAAACCTATATCTATTCTTTCTTTACTTGTTTCAGTCATTTGACTGTGGCCATGCTGGAGCACTGCCTTTAGTCGAACAAATCAACACCAGGACTTATTCTTTGTAAGCCTAGTACTTATTCTATCAGTCTCTTTGTCCGAACCGCTAAGTTACGGGGACGTGAACACACCAACAACAGTTGTCAAGCGATGGTAGGGGGACAGACACAAACACACACATACACATATATATACGACAGGCTTCTTTCAGGTTCCGTCTACCAAATCCACTCACAAGGCTTTGGTTGGCCCGAGGCTATAGTAGAAGACACTTGTCCAAGGTGCCACGCAATGGGACTGAGCCCGGAACCATGTGGTTAGTAAACAAGCTACTTACTACACAACCACAACCATTTAACTTGTGCAGAATTTTTCCCTCTCCTTCTCTTTCTCCCTTTATATATATATATATATATATATATATATATATATATATACACACACACACACATGTATATCATGCTAGCATGGACAATGGACATACGTTAAATGATATATATATTATATATATATATATATGGTTGGCGTTAGGAAGGGCATCCAGCTGTAGAAACTCTGCCAAATTAGATTGGAGCCTGGTGTTGCCATCCGGTTTCACCAGTCCTCAGTCAAATACTAGCATGGAAAGCGGACGTTAAACGATGATGATGATGATGATGATGATGATATATATATTGTACAAGGATTGAGTTAGAATCAATGCTATTGGAAACATATGATACCAATGATTTAACTATCCACAATGAAAACTACTGAAAATTGATCAGTTACATACTCATTCAGGTGAACACATAAGCCAGGCAGAATTTATTTTCACCAGGAAATAGGAGATGGTTATAAGTTCAAAGTTTCTCCTTACTGAAGAATGCAACACTCAACAAAGATTAATGATTTGTGACATCAGAGAAACAGCTTGATGGATTCAGAGATAAAAGACAATCTGGAGGAAGATATGGATACTAAAAGAGTTCTTTGCTAGTTGTAAATTCAAAGAAGTTCTAGTTGGTGCTTATGACAGAAGAGAGGAAACTAAGATTTATAAAGAATATCCTATATGTACATGTGTGCATATACATACAAATATATATATATATATATATATATATATATATATATATATATATATATATATATATATATATATATATATATATATATATATATCTTCTTATATAAAATAGACCTGTGTGTGTATGTGTTCACTTTTCATGCAAAAACAGCTATGTAAATCGCTTCCATATTTGGGATGCATGAATAATTTGACCTTGAATACATAATAGGATCTTCAGTTTATCTTTTTTATTAATATAAATAATATTGCTTTATATTTATGATTCACTCCTTTGAAAAGGTTTTTCAACGACATCTTCCAGTATTGACGTAGTAACAATGAAACATTTTGTTTTCATTTACAAAGTCTCTCACTTTCTGTTTTAATGTTTTCATTTCAAGTTTTAATTCGCTATTTGCAAATCATCATCATCATCATCATCGTTTAACGTCCGCTTTCCATGCTAGCATGGGTTGGACGATTTGACTGAGGACTGGTGAAACCGGATGGCAACACTAGGCTCCAATCTAATTTGGCAGAGTTTCTACAGCTGGATGCCCTTCCTAACGCCAACCACTCAGAGAGTGTAGTGGGTGCTTTTACGTCTCACCCGCACGAGGGCCAGTCAGGCGGTACTGGCAACGGCCACGCTCGAAATGGTGTCTTTTATGTGCCACCCGCACAAGAGCCAGTCCAGGGGCACTGGCAACGATCTCGCTCGAAAACCCTACGAAGGCCAGTCAGGCGGTACTGGCAACGGTCACGCTCAAAATGGTGCATCTCACGTGCCACCCGCACAAGAGCCAGTCCAGGGGCACTGGCAACGATCTCACTTGGCTTGCCGTGTCTTCTCACGTACAGCACATTTCCAAAGGTCTCGGTCGGTAGTCATCGCCTCGGTGAGGCCCAATGTTCGAAGGTCTTGCCTCACCACCTCAGCCCAGGTCTTCCTGGGCCTACCTCTTCCACGGGTTCCCTCAACTGTTAGGGTGTGGCACGTTTTCACGCAGCTATCCTCATTCATTCTCACCACATGTCCATACCAGCGCAATCGTCTCTCTTGCACACCACAACTGATGCTTCTTATGTTCAGCTTTTTTCTCAAGATACTTACACTCTGACGGGTATTCACATTGACATTACACATCCAACGGAGCATACTGGCTTCATTCCTTGTGAGCTTACGCATGTCCTCAGCAGTCACAGCCCATGTTTCACTGCCATGTAGCATGGTTGTTCGTACACATGCGTCATACAGTCTGCCTTTTACTCTGAGTGAGAGTCCCTTTGTCGCCAGCAGAGGTAAGAGCTCTCTAAACTTTGCCCAGGCTATTCTTATTCTAGCAGCTACACTTTCAGCGCACCCACCCCACTACTAACTTGGTCACCCAGATAGCGGAAGCTATCGACTACCTCTAGTTTTTCTCCCTGGAATGAGATAGAAGTTGTTTCCTGTTTGTTTACAGTGTTTCTTGCACCTGAACATCTGCCACATACAAAAACTAACTTCGTAGTTAATCTGCCTTTGATATTGCTGCACCTCTTATGTGTCCATAGCTTGCACCGGGTACATCTTATAGAGTTACTACCTACTCCTTTTCTACATACTGAGCAGGGCCATCTACCTGAAGGGGTTTGTGTTTTATCTACCTTCCTACTTATTAGGATTTTGGTTTTTGCTAGGTTGACTCTAAGGCCCTTCGATTCTAGTCCTTGCTTCCACACCTGAAACTTCTCCTCTAGTTCTGATAGTGACTCCGCAATTAGTGCAAAGTCATCAGCATAGAGGAGCTCCCAGGGGCAACCTGTCTTGAATTCCTCTGTGATCGCCTGGAGGACTATGATAAATAGGAGGGGGCTGAGGACGGAACCTTGGTGGACCCCTACCTCTACCCGGAATTCATTACTGTACTCATTTCCAACCCTCACCTTACCGGCAGCATCTCTGTACATGGCTCGCACAGCTCTCACTAACCATTCTTCTATCCCAAGTTTCCTCATTGACCACCAGATAAGGGATCGGGGGACCCTGTCAAAGGCTTTCTCCATGTCAACGAAGGCCAGATACAGAGGTTTATCCTTGGCTAGGTATTTCTCCTGCAGCTGTCTTACTAGAAATATGGCATCAGTAGTGCTTTTACCTGGCACGAACCCAAACTGCATCTCATCTAAATTGATTCGCTCCCTAATTAGTTGGGCTATGACCCTCTCCGTAACTTTCATAACCTGATCTAACAGCTTGATGCCTCTGTAATTATTTGTATCTAAAGCGTCACCTTTACCTTTGTAGCAGTTGACTATGGTTTTGTTACACCAGTCATTGGGTATGACTCCTTCGTGTATCACCTGGTTCGTAATACGGGATCAACACTGCCAGATATTTTGAGCATCTCTGCAGTGATTCCTGATGGGCCGGGGGCTTTCCCTGTCTTCATACTCTTAGATAAATTAATGAAAGAAATAAAAAGTATGGGAGGAACTTTTTCAGTAAAAAAAACTAAATATTTTCACATAGACTAAATATACGCCTCTCTGTAATTTACTTATTAAGGTAAGGAATGACTCCTCTATATCATTAATAACAATGACCTACAATTGAATAATAATTGACGAAATTACTGGTATAACATTCCATTTGCAAGATCTGTCAAAATGAAAATTGCAAACTTATTTTTTTAAATACTTAGATCAAGTTTCCACTTTGGCATAAGTACTATCAAATATTCAGCAAGCCTACTGTTAAACTTTCTTATTCTACTATGTTTAATTTAGCTTCTATTATAACTACCACTAATCACTCTAAATTAAACAAGTATAATTCTTTTATTCTAAATAGACCAACAACTATAGATGCAATAACAGTTTCCCTCTGAATATATTGTCTGTATTAGCATTGGTTATAATCGTAACCGGTACAAGGGTATGAGATGTCATATTCATAATGCTAGTCCTAATAGTTATGATACCATAAGTAATTATCATAATAATAACCACAACAATAATGTAGATAAAGATATAATAATGATTGTTATAATAGTACTATTAACAATACTGACTATAGAACAAAATGATAAAGCAGCATTGATGATTCTCATATTAGTGAGTAATAAGGTTACTTATTAAAAAGAGGATAATCGTAAAATTACTAGTGCTAGCAATTTTCCGACAGTTTCTAAGAATTCTTCTTTGTGAAAGCCTGAAAAAAATTAATGTAATTGTAGGATGAAATAAAATTTCAATTCTATGGTCACTGTAAATGTGTTAATGTACTACAAAAATATACTGTTAAACCCTTAATTCTTCTTAATCCTACACTAGTTCGACTTCTGATTTCAAAAAGAATATTACGGATACTATGATTCATTTTCTAAAAATATTCCAAAGAACTATTTGTCTTGCTGAACACATATTCAATCTGAAAACCTGATAAACATACCCTGTGACTTGAAATGGTCCATATTGAATTCCGCAAATTCTTATCAAGGTGGTAAATAGATTTGCCAGTTATGTATCTGAGAAGTTTTAAAAATTATTAAGGCTGACCAACAATTTTAATTTCAAACATGAAAGTGTTATTATGAACTGTCATCATTTGAACTGCTTTCTCTAGATATGATAAGCATTTTCTATGTGTGGGTATATTTGTGTATCTGGTATGTATATTTGTGGATGTATATGCATACACATAGACATGTGTGTGTGTGTGTATGTGTGTGTGTGCATGTGTCTATATGTATATCTATTTAGCTATCTATCTATCTATCTATCGATCGATCTATATTTGTATGTGTGTGTGTGTGTGTGTATAATATATATATATATATATATATATATATATATATATATATATATATATATCTTTAAACCGGGAATGATCTGTGGCTTGCATAGCCTGTAATATATATGTATGTTTGTATGTGTATGTACATATATACATAAACATATGCACATGTACATATACATAAATGTACAAACACAGACATATAAGTCTATGCTTACGTATAGACATCCATAAATGAACATTACACAGTTACAAATATACCCACACATAGAAACCATAAATGTATATATGCATTCCTGTTTTAGATATACACATACATATATATTCAAACCAGAAATGGCCCATGGCTTGCATAGCCTGTAAAATTCCTGATGATTGGGGAGAGACATTGATTTAAATTAATTCAATTAATATTAATTTATATTAATTAGTTATGGATCTTAATTACATAATTATAGAATTAATGATGTTTATTCCTAATGAAACAGTTGTTAGAAGTAATTATGCTCTATCTCTGAAATTCATGCTTTTCTGCTTTGTATTCTCTCTATCTCACTTTGTGTGTGTATGTGTGCTTGTGTGTGTGTGTGTGTGTGTGTGTGTGTGTGTGTGTGTGTGTGTGTGTGTGTGTGTGTGTCTGTGTGTGTGTGTGTATATACGTTTGTGTGTGGGTGGGG
Organism: Octopus bimaculoides; assembly: GCF_046866305.1. Taxonomy (NCBI): domain Eukaryota; kingdom Metazoa; phylum Mollusca; class Cephalopoda; order Octopoda; family Octopodidae; genus Octopus; species Octopus bimaculoides. The sequence goes on along the minus strand of NC_142929.1, from coordinate 153,811,843 downwards.
GTGCATGTATGATATATGTATAAGTCTGCCAATATGGCATGAAACTTACATACAAAAATTCCATTCGATATATACATGCTTTAGGAAATAGAGAGTAAAGTTATATAGTACCACCTCATCCAAAATATAGATACATACAAACATACATATGTACATATGTACGAACGTGTGTGTGTGTATATATATATATATATATATATATATATACATATATGGGTATAGGATGTCACCAACAGTAAACAACATGAAATACGAAAACAAATAAGTTCAATGCACAAACAACGGGAGAAACAAATGAAAAACAGGACAAGTGACACAAAGAATGACCCTTCATCAGATATCGGCTGTCTATCTACTCCTCATTTCGAGCATATGAGTCTTCAAAGACAGTTGCTCCCCTAAGTACCAAAATAAAATTTGGAATTTATGGAGAGTCAAAGTTGGGAACAAAAACTGGATAGTGGAGACATACAAGGAAACCAAACGAAAACAAATATGGAGGGTCATTAGACCAGAACGAGGATAAAATAACAAACACTGGAGAAATATTTTCTTTGACAAGAGAAAAGATAAAAGAGGATACGTCCAGTCCTTAGCACAATCCTGAAAGAAAAGAAAGATAATCACGTGAGGAAAAGAAAGATGGACGATGTGAGCAATAAAATAGGGGGGGGGTGAGAGAGAGAGAGAGAGAGAGAGAGAGAGAGAGAGAGAGAGAGAGAGAGATAGAAAACGGTGAAGGGGAGAAAAAGGGAACTAGTTCCCTTTTTCTCCTCTTCACCATTTTCTATCTGTCTCTCTCTCTCTCTCCCACTCTTTCGTTGTTCACAAGTGACCATTATCTGTCTTTCTTTTCAGGACTGTACTAAGGACTGGATGTATCTTATCTCTCTCTTCTATCTTTTCTCTTGTCAAAGAAAATATTTCTCTAGCGTTCCTTATTTTACCCGCGTTCTGGTCTAATGACCCTCTATGTTTGTTTTCATTCAGTTTCCTTGTATGTCTCTACTGTCCTGTTTTTGTTCCCAACTTTGACCCTCCATAAATCCCAAATTTTATTTTGGTACTTATGGGAGAAACTGTCTTTGAAGACTCATATTGTCATTCAATGCTCAAAATGAGGAGTAGATAGCCAGCCAACTACTAACGAAGGGTACTTCTTTATGTCACTTGCCCTATTTACCATTTGTTTTTCTCGTTGTTTGTGTATTGAACTCATTTGTTTTCGTATTTCATGTTGTTTACTGTTGGTGACATCCTGTACCCATATATGCATATGTATATATATATATATATATATATGTATATCTCTCTTTAAGAGATTTATATTTATATACATACCCATACACACATACATACATACATACATACATACACACACACACACACACACACACACATGTATGTATGCATAAACTAAGATTCTTATATACTAAAGAAATTGCTAAGAAATTGTAGATAATGATTTGAATATCCATTTAAACCAGTTGTTTCCAAACATTTTCAGGCTGCTACCACCCACCTGGCACCCAGGCCACATTCCTTACATCTCCATAACCCTCCTCATCACAAATATAGACCACTTTCTGCAGTAAATTCAAAATAACTGTATTTCACAAGTAAAACTTAAACCTAATTAACCTGTTAATATTTTTTTTACATCTATCACCCCATTATTATCCCACTTTTCTTCAACACCCACCTCCTGGACCTTTCCACCCCCACCCCCCAAGTACTCCACTTTGGGAGCTACTGATCTAGACCATAAATTATCTCTTTATGAAAACAAGCAAAATCTTGATAGATGAATGAATATTGCAGGGTAATTCTGAGTGTGCTGAACAAAAATAACTCTGTAAACAGTATGCTGAAGAATCCTATAATAATCACTTAAATGTACAAAATTTGTAGCTCTGTGCTTAAAAGGAAGCTTCTAGAAATAGCAACTGAATGCTCTTAAATCACATCCTACATTGTAAATAGAAAAGAACATCCAGTGTAATCCTAGATATATTTTGTGTGAATGAAAGTAGGGATAATCATGCTTGGAATGTCTTATACCATAGCTTGACTAAGCTTGACTTATACCATAGGACTAAGCTAGAGCTAAACAACATCAACAGTGTTAACAATAGCACTCCAACAGCATGAATCTGCAGAATCAGGATACAATTATAAAAAGACTTTGCCAATATTTTAGAATGAGGTCAGTTTAAAATCAACTAAAATAACAGAATTCTCTCTATGAGCCATTTTTCTAAACATCACTGTATTGGATAAAAGACACAACTTTGAATAAAAGAAGAGGAGTTTATGATTGGAACAATTCCAGAACAAGACAGCAGATCTAACCTTTAAAAAGAATCCACCATTCCATTAATCCATCCATACTAAAGAATTTAATTGAGAATGCAAGTAAGAGTATTTTCTGTGTAAAAAAGAAAAAAAAGACACTCATCTGATATGCAAACTGCTAAAATTACTTGTAAAGGGCTTTTCTAAATGTTAAATTGAATCCATGATCAAGTGAAACTCCACAAACATTTAGAACTTTAAAAAAATAGATGATCTCTGGTTAAAGCCAATATTTCATGGTAGGATATCCAAATTAGCAATAAACTCCCTGACTCTGCCCAGAAGTCTTCTCCAGATCAATAAACAGCATTTACACACATAGGGGATAGGTTAGGGTTAGTTACAATTGGATTAGGTATAAAAAAAAATACATTGAGCACTTGAGCAGTATTCGAATATAGGATCAACAGCAAATTTAACTGCCAGCTTAATGCAAAATTTATCCATAATAGTTACATTGTATATATCATGTAATATTAGATAACATACTCCTAGGTATAGATTCTATGAATAAAAGTAGGGATAGTCAAAAATTGAAATATTTTTGAGCTTAGGTCTGCATGAATAGGGCTGATCAGGGTGTGATAAATAACAACATGATTAGTCTAACTAGCTTTCTTCAGGGACATCTTGTATTTTTGTGTGTATTTTTATTCTTTTTATATTTGATTTTGTATAGATCCTCACTGTTTATGTTATTTGTCCTTGTAATATCATCTCACTGTTCACTATTTTGGCAAATAAATCAAATCAGTATCATTATTGTTAAGAGTGATAGTAAGCAGAACTTGTATAGGACATGCTTTTACAGTATTTAGTTGTGTATCTTTACATTCTGAATTAAAATTTTACTGAAGTGGGGTTTACCTTCCATCACATCACATTTGATCAATAACTAATGATCAAGTAATCATGTACCGCAACCTTATAACAAATATGCTACAACTGTCTTATATCTGTATATCCTAAATAATGATAATGTAATTGTGCTATTTATGAGGGAATTGGTGTAGTTTGATAATTGATCCCATTTTTGAAGATCAGTTCTTCAGATTCAGATTTTGGGTTTGCTTTTGTAACTCTTGATTGTGATTTTATCACATCAATCTTTCAAGCCATAGGTATAGGTATGGGTGCCTAGATATAAAGTTTGCTGTGAAACTATATGGTTTTGGGTTGAATCCCATTGTATGATACCTAGAGCATGTGAATTTTTTCATAGCCTCAGTAAATAAGAATAAACAGGAAACATAAATTGCAGAAGAAATCACAATTTTGACTAAGAATAAGTCACAGGACAAAATTTTACATTTCATTTAAATACTAGAAATAATATTTAAAATAATCAAGTATTTCTAGCTACTTATTAAATGATAATAATTAACTTGTATACAATGACAACAGTTTATTTTATTATGCATCACTCATATGTGGACACCTATATGTATCTATGTATTTGTTTACACACATGCATATACAGACACACATAGATATATGCAGACGTGTGTGTGTGTGTGTCTGTGTGTGTGTGTGTGAATGGAAAACTGTTTTGTATTCTGTGACTTTTTTTCTGTTACTTTTTAATCTATGATATTTTACCTGTGACATTTTTCTGGATTTGTATCAATGACCAATGTTTAATATTTCTCATTTCTCATTGAGTTAAGCACCAATTTAAATGTCTTAAAATACTCTTTTTAAATTCTTTTATGCTAGATTATTTTCATCTTGACTAGCACTATCATGCTTCTTGCCTGGCTTCCTGTCTGTCTGTCTACCTGTCTCAATTGTCTATCACTCCATCTACTGATCAATCTGTTTTATAACATCCTTACTTTAAAATTATATAATTATATCCCCATAAGTTTCTTCAACTTTCTCTCTACTCCACAGTTTTTAATTTAAAATTCCATTGAAAATTTTCACTTATATCCAACTATTGTTTACTATAAATCAATATAATCTTTCTTCATAAACAGCCTCACATCATCTATAATAGATGATTGCATTTCTTCTACCTGACTTCTACTATACAATGCTCTGTACTAATTAAAGAATCATTCATGTTGCAAAAAGCTTTGAGCAAGCCTCCATCTTAGAAATTCCTCTATGGAACATAATAGTTCCTAAATTTCCTCCATTCAACAAACATTTACAGACACAATAATAGGACACATCATCAGTGCTATATCCTAGACTCACTACATATACTCTCATCCAGGCAACCAAATTTAGATTGATCAAGCCTAGTCCTATGTCCCAGCACCATTCTGTGAACTCTTTTCAGCCAAAGTCTTCTAGGTGCTTTCTCAGCAGAATCTCTGTTGTCCCTTATGGTTCTTCTTCTGCTTCTTTCCATAATGTCCAAGGATTCAAAGCCTTTACTTACGGTAGGACCTGTGAGCCCTCATTGTCAACCTCCACTGGCAAGCAATTAATTTTTCATACACTCTTGTTGTGGCAGTCCTTCACCAACACCTAGTTCTTAGCTCTTTTTCTCTCTTTAACTTCTATCTTCTCATCTCATGGCATTCTCCAATAAGATTAACTGCCTTGTCCTGGAACTGTAGAACTGAGCTCAGTTCTTTGCATCTTGATTATATTTTGAGGGAAATACTTTCATCAGTTGAGTTTGTAAAAGACACCTGCGCCAGTGGTACATACAAGGTACCCATGCTGATGACATGTAAAAGGCAACCACTACACTCTTGGAGTGGTTAATGTTAGGAAGGGCATCTAGCTGAAGAAACCAAGCCAAAATCAGACTGGGGCCTAGTACAGCTCTTTGGCTTACCAGTTTCAGTGAAACTAACCCTTGTCAGCATGGAAAACAAATGCTAAATGATGATGATGATTTACCAGAGTAGCTGTCTGGCTTCCATGCCAGTGGCACGTAAATAGCACCATTTGAGTGTGATCGTTACCAGCGTCGCCTCACTGTCACGTGAAAAAACATTCGAGCGAGATCGTTGCCAGTGCTGCTGGACTGGCTCCTGTGCAGGTGACCCGTAAAATACACCATTTTGAGTGTGGCCATTGCCAGTACCACCTGACTGGCATGTAAAAGTACCCACTACACTCTCAGAGCGGTTGGCGTTAGGAAGGGCATCCAGCTGTAGAAACTCTGCCAAATCAGATTGGAGCCTGGTGTAGCCATCTGGTTCGCCAGTCCTCAGTCAAATCGTCCAACCCATGCTAGCATGGAAGGCGGATGTTAAACGATGATGATGACGATGACGACAATCTGTTAATGGATCTAAGAAATGCAGTTTATGCATAGCAGAAAGATCTCATATTCTTCTTAGACCCCAAAATTCCAACACACTACTTAATCCCTGATCTATCACTTTTAGCAGGTGTAAACACATGGTCAGGTTTCTTTTGTTGAATTGGAGGACACCACCCACTCTTTGGATTGAGTTGCTGTTGTCTCACAAACTTTGACATATTTTCTATTATTTTGCCCCATGCCAGTTGTATTACTTGTGATTTCTGCAATCAGAGAGGATGGGGATCTTAGTTTTCTTGCTTTCGTTTCTTTCTTCTTGTTCCATTTTTTACATCAACTTTCTTCATGCATTTTTTCACATCTTTTTTACTTTCTTACTATCCACTGTTCTAGTTTTTAAAATATACATAACACATAAACAGAGTCTGAAAAGTGCTTGGAAATACAAGATGTATTTTATAAATATGTCTAGTTAAAGTAACATAAAAACATGAAACTATTAGTAGCTTTTTCGGATGAGTATTAAATTTATATGCGTGTGTGTGTGAATAGTAAAAGAACAAAGGAATAAAGATGATGGTATTACTTATTTTTATTATGTTAAGATGGTTAGTGGAATTATTTCATCAATTTATATGTTGGTTTTTACATATAGAATTTATGCAAATCCATTCAATAATCAAGAATCAATGAAGCTTCAATCAACCATCTCTTTGCACTAAACTAAATCTGTAGTACAGAAGTATATTTTGAGTTATTTCCAATAACTATAATGAAAGATAGTAGGGCACAGAATATTAGGGTAATAAATTACTCAGCAAGTTTTTCACTCCTGCCTGGTAATATTTCAGTAGAAGGATCATGAAGATAAGGTACATATCAGTTTCCTTCATTTGATCTTGCCCAAATCAGCCAGTACACTGGCTCAGGCAGATTAGGAGGTTTTTAATTTAATTGTTTACATGTTTATTGGTGTGGAGAAAAATATAAGAGATAAACCAGATATTTCAAAGTGGCAGGAGTTTACTACTACAATCTTAGAGCTGCCAGTAAAGAGGGGAATAGCCATATAAAAAATAGAGGAATGAGAATGGAAAAGTACTAAAATAAATAAATAAAAAAGAAAGTAAAGGGGTTAGAATAGTGGCACATAAAATATTCATGCACTGCCTCAGTAATTAAGTTTTAAAGTATTGGTTCATCTGTAATTAAATTAAAATTAACATTAGATTAAAATTAAATTAGATATATTAGTTTAGAAATAAATGATTTATTGGTTAAGAAGAAATAATTTGAGCATGAGTTGAGAGAATTAAAAGGGTAAGAATGCTACCATTAATAATATTTGAATCAAGTAAGTTATCTACATTAATTAAGAAGAATTCTTAAGTAGGGATTTTAAGAGTGTTTTATTAGATAAGGAAAAGCAATGGATCAATAATTCATTATGCTTATTAATTAGATCTACATTTGATAGTTCCTAACACTGCTATTGAACAGAAATTACAGCTACCCTTACCCAATTTGTATGGAAGTGCAGTACCTATGACCCATGAAAATGAATAATTGATATTTTCTCCTTAAAGTCCCAGATGAATTTAGCCAATGTGGTGCTCTATGCACTTTTTAAATATATACTTAAATGAGTGTATATGATTATGCATCTAACTTTGATTTAGGATGCAGTTGCTCTTATGTAATAATAGACTTTATACAATGTTTTAGCAGAGTATTTATACATTAAATTATACCTAATATATAAATTATTTAATGGACATTTATCATGATTCCTACAGTTGCACACACTATTGAGTTTGTTATCAGAAGAAACCTTATTAATTTATTAATGTTATTGTTTTTAATGTGATGTGATACTGCAGTATTATTATCATATTTATACTGGACAGAGACATTCACCATCTGAATAATTAAAAGTACATTTGTTATTGTTATTAGTATTTGACTCTTTTTTACTGTAAATTGTTGTTATACTGCTTGTTAGATTAGACGTAGTTGAATGCATAAATTTCAAGGTATGTCTTTTGAATATATTACTATATCTACTGGAAGGGGAAAGTTGCTTACCCAATGCTCTAGAAATATTACAAGGATATCCATGACTCTATGAATAAACAATTTGATAAAGATATGTAATACCATCATCTTCATTCTTTTGTTTGTTTGCTGTTATACATTGCACTGTATACACCAGCTGGTTACTTGATAAATTTCCTCAGAATATATTCTTCTTTCTTGTGATTTATTATACATACATGCATACATACTTACATTCCTATATGTATATATATATATATATATATATATATATATATATATATATATATATATATATATATATATATATATATATATATATATATATCTGGACACTAAACTCTGCTTGTGAAAACCTGTTGAGGCAAGTGAAATCAAAATCGAACCAAATTTGATGACTGGCACCCATGCCAGTGGAGCGCTAACAGCACCATCTGAGAGTAATCATTGCCAGAGCGGCTGCCAGTGGAACATAAAAAGCACCATTTGAGCGTAATCATTACCAGCGTCGCCTTACTGACACTTGTGCCAGTGGTGCCTGAAAAAGCATTCGTGCAAGGTCATTGCCAGTGCCGCTGGACTGGCTCCTGTGCAGGTGACACATAGAAAACATCATTTGAGTGTGGCTGTTGCTAGTACTGCCTGACTGCTCCTCGTGCTGGTGGAATGTAAAAGCACTCACTACGCTCTCGGAGTAGTTGGCGTTAGGAAGGGCATCCAGCTGTAGAAACTCTGCCAGATCAGATTGGAGCCTGGTGCAGCCATCTGGTTCACCAGTCCTCAGTGAAATCGTCCAACCCATGCTAGCATGGAAAGCGGACGTTAAACGATGATGATGATGATATATATATATATATATATATATATATATATATAGATATAGATTCAAGGCTTGAATATGGTACTTATGCGAAGGCACCCGAATATCGCATCCCAAAAGGATGGGTGATTAAAATAAAACAATAAGCAACACGGATTTCAAAAGTGATTGCAGTACGCACGTTTAATATGTCTTTTTTCTGCATTTTCTGCATATGTCTTTTTTCTGCATTTTTCGTGCAGCTGAAGATTGCTCTTCATATTGCATTTAAGGTAATGCTCACATTACTTAAATAAATTGAAGTAGCATGAAACGTGCGTACTGCAATCACTTTTGAAATCCGTGTTGCTTATTGTTTGATATATATATATATATATATATATATATATATATATGGTAAACACATATATGCTGATAATTGATTAAGCCTGGAATCAGCTGAACAAGCAGTCCTTACTGAAGAGGTTATGGAAATAGCTGAAACTGAAGGTTCAGTCTAAGGAATTCTCAAGACAGTGTTTTTGGGAAATTACACAGCCCCTATGAGCATATATATATATATATATATATATATATATACATATACACACACACACACACACACATTTATGTGCTTTTCTTTCAGCCTTAGAGCATTTTAACTCTTATTTCTAGCAATATAGTTGTCTTGTCATCTTTAGTCATGTTTAGTGACAATTATATTTTTCCCCTATGGCATCACATTCCACATGGCTGTTTATAATAATTTATTCAGACACATGCACACACACACAGATATACACACACGACATTACAAGAATAATGTCGACAGTAACTTTGAAGTTTTAGCCTGCTAGAGTTTTTCTATCCAAAATGATTTTTAACCAATATGTATGCACTATTATTTATAGCTTTATTTGCTTTGCGATCCTTTTTTGTTGTTTTTTATTTTGCATTCTATTATTGATTTGCTCCTTGTCTCTCTGTATATATATATGTGTGCACACATATGTGCATGTGTGTGTGCGTGTTTGTGTGTGTGTGTGTGTGTGTGTGTGTGTGTGTGTGTGTGTGTGTATTTCTGTATGTACATATACTGTATATTAAAGGGTTGAGAATGCAAATGTCTAACATTAACTCATGAAAGTTAATTTTAAAACTTAGTATTACAGAAGATTTATGAACAAAAGTGAATTGAGTTCACCAGATTAAAGATCTTCCATCCCAGTCCTGGTCCACATATTTGAGATCATAGAATGCCTTAGAAATGATGGTATATAGACTGATTACAAGCAGGAAAGATACTGATCATCCAAGGTATATACCACTCAGAAACTGAATCTGCAGTTATAAGATGAAAAAATGAATTATGAATCCAAACTTAAATTCATTCAAACATCCCTTGATACACTACCCTTTAAAAACAATGATTGGATGAATAACTCTGTCTGCTGATTAGGCAGCCCTAGATCTAAAAAAAAAAAAAACTGAAACTAATTTCATTAAACTACTGATGAAGAAAAAGATTCAAACTTCTACCAATAAATCATGATAGATACATCAGTGAATGGCTGAACGGTCATGTCTTGGCCAGAGAGTCACAAATAGAAGATTATCAATTGTTTGTTTGAAAAATATTGTTGTTGTTGTTTAACCCCAAGTTAATTGGAGAGGCTTATGATGAAAGGTAGTCCTCCCATGATTAGCTTCTCTTTTTGCATATTCAGAACTACATTATCCAATATATCGTTCCTTGTGTAATTCGAGGAAGATTTAGCTGCCAATTGTTGTAGCTTGAACAGCTACTTTGTTGGTTTGGATAAGGAAAGTGCAGCTTTTAAAAGTAAAATAATCTCATAGTAACTGTACTAAACTGTACTAATACATGGCCAAAAAAATTATCATTACAGTTATCTTTGAATACATCAAAGACCTGAAATATGGACTTTCTCATCCTTTTACAATGAAAGCATACAGAAAAAGAAGATGATCTTATTACTGTTAAATGTTCCAGTACAAGCTAAATCTGCTAAAAACAGGAGCCAAAGGTTTCTTAAATAATAACCTTCCATCTTGAAAAAGGAAAGGATTCATTGGATGATGTAAATCTAGATACACAATGTCCAAAATAAAGATGGAAAGATGGAATAGCATAGCTAAAATGCTTTTGATGATAAGTTTGCTGGATCACATCTTACTTATGGTTAGATAATAATAACGACAATAATAGCAATTTAATATTGTTTATCAGTGGCTAAATACTGCTGATGAGTTATACATTACTTTTATTCAGTACATGGCTAGATCTGCACAGCTTGTTTTATCTCAAGGCCATCATTACTACAAATTGACAAAAAGAATAGGATCATAACATATATCTCTCTTCTAAGTTGTCAATTTTACTGATTGGCATCAAAACTGTTGCACACTTACTGATAAACTAATTAAAAGATGTAGGTGAGAAGCTCATTACTGATTCAGAAGTATGTAGTCTTCGTATCTCCCCCAACCCATACCAAATTAGGCTATTGGAATCTAATGAGAAAGTACAAAAACATAGTCATGTTCTCATTAATATAATTTCTCTTATTTTTTCTATGTAAAGATAATTTCTAAAATTTTAAAAATCCGCATATTTTGGATAGGAAGAGGCAATATCAATGTTATTTAATTCAATAATACAACTAGGACCTATTTAATTAATTCCAAAGGAATGAAAGGTGAAGTAAATGTGAGAGAGATAGATTAGAAATCAAACTATAAGAGACTAAATCTAAATAATAATATTAATGATAATAATAATAATAATAATAATAATAATAATAATAATAATAATAATAATAATAATAATAATAATAATAATGATAATAATGAGCTCACCATATCACGCACATATGGTTGTGATGCATGTATGTAGTGCACCATTATCAGATGGGTAGTCATGATTGAGTTTTGTATATTTGTACCTCAGTGTCACTTTGAGGGCATGCACTGCTCTCTCACTCAATAATAATAATATTAATAATTATAATGATGATGATGATAATAATGATAATAATAATAATAATAATAATAATAATAATGATGATGATGATGACGAGGATGATGCGTCTAATTTAGACACAAGGTTAGCAATTTTGATGGAAGGGTTGAGTTGAGTTGATATCATTGACCTGAGTACTTGACTGATAATTTATTTTGTTGACCTTGAAATGATGTAAAGAAAAGCTGACCTTTGAGAGATTTTGAACTCTGAACATAATCATAAGAAATACTGCAAGCTCTATTCTAAGGCTCTAAAAATTCTACCAATAAACATAACGATGATGATAAGAATAGTTACTGTGATGACAGTAATATATTATCTTGACTAGCAAGTCTCTATACGAAAAAAGGAAATGCAAAGTTATGATGTTTGTGTGTTTCCCAATGAGGTTATCAGTCATTGAAACGGTCCAATGCAAGAAATACCATATTATCAAGAACTTACCTCTAATTTTTGCCATATGAAACACAATTAAGATAACAAAGATGTTTTCTCTTTCATTAAAAATTCCTGAAGAACTAAAGAATTTTAAAGTGAAATGTTTAGTTTAAGAAATAAATAGATATATACCCCTCCAAGTCTGAAAGATGCTCTCAATTTGAAAAACAACAACAGACATTTGATGCTCTCAATTTGAAAAACAATAACAGACATTTGTCATAGGTGCTTTTGTTTCCTTCTTTTTAAAGTATATTTGGCAGGTATATTGATTTCCTACATCCATACAAAACAGTAGATACATGCAGAGTGGACAGCAGAAATAGTCTTACAAGCAAACGCTGCTGGTTAATTTGCAAGCTTGGGTAGATAGTTGAAACCATTTTACGCACAACATTGAGGGTAGTTCATCTAACTAGGGTACAGGTAGGAACACATACTTGGAGGAGGAGAAGAGGAAGAAGAAGAAGAAGGAGAAGAAGAAGAAAAGGAAGAAGAAGAAGAAAAGGAAGAAGAAAAAAGCTGTGTTTTCAAATAGAATATGTAAGTTTTGATTAACCAAATTTATTGTTCTTTTTTTAAATAAATAACATTGGAGTGTTTTATTTTTGATATTCCAAATGAGGAAGAGAGAGAGAGAGAGAGAGAGAGAGAGAGAGAGAGAGAGAGAGAGAGAGAGAGAGAGAGAGAGAGTGAGAGAGAGAGAGAGAATGGATACTTGAGGTGTAATCAAGAATATATTTGATGAGATGGATGGCAGAGGTAGAAGAGAATCTGAAAGTAAGAATCATTAGTTGATTGTTTTATGTTGATTGTTAGAAGTTAATTTTAAATCATTTTCTTTTTTTCTATTGTTTTTATTCTTTTGTTTTCTGAATTTTGCTTTGTTTTCTTTCCAAAATGTAATTTATGCTAAAGAGACAATTGCTAGTTGTAATGAAAGGATTTACTTTTAATTATCAAAAAATCCCCTTTTTCAGATAAAATTTAGAAATAGTATGCAATAAATAAGAATAGTCTTGGAAAAGGTAATAAGGAATTTGAAATAAAAATTTTTGCTTGGAAAAATTTTTTTAAATTGATTAGGAAACAAAACAAAAGCAAATAGTTTTATCAGAAATGAGATGAAATATAAAAGATGATATATAATCAGTAGGAAGAGTTATTAAATTGTATATAACCATGGTAATGATAAAATATATTACTATGGTAGTAGTGATATGCTACTGTGATAATGATAAGTAAATATATCACCAAGGTAACATAATATATTGGTAGTAGTAACATATTATTATAGTGAGGAAAGTAATGTATTTAAGCATGGTAATGGCAATATATTTTGCAGATAACCATAGGTAATATATTACCTTAGTTATAGATTAACCATGGTACAATAATATATTATCATGACAGTATTTAGTTATGTATAAATCATGCAACATTAAATAAAATATAAACCATAGTTGTATTAATTAGCAAGGTTGTATTCATATATAGTGATTGTAACACTAATCGTTATATACCATGGTAACATTGATTAATATATTGCCTTGGAAAGAATATATTAAGATGTCAAAGGAAGATATGCAAAACAAACTATGTTGGTAGTTTAAAGTAAATGAATTGACAAAGTAAATATCTAAATTTAGAGAAATATATCTTACTGACATCAGTACTATTTCAATGGATAGTAGGTGTGTTATATTTAGTTATTATTACATCATTATAGTAAAGAAAGAAACAAGTAATGATACTATTGGTAGTAAAATATTCGATTAACAAAGAAATTATACATATTTGCAATAGCTTTATTGATATCTAATGAAATATATATTTATAATAAATGTTTGAAATAGTGATAACTTTACAAGTGTTAGTTATTTAGAATTCATATTATTATTATTATTATTATTATTATTATTATTGTTCAGTAGTTTTATTTTTATAACGCACTTTCACTCACTACCGAGCGCAGCTCTGTGCGCCTTGGGTATGTGCTGTTGTTTGCTGTGGTGCTCTTATGTTTACTGTATTGAAAGTGTTTTGCGTAGAATGTGTGCAGTACCCAGTAGTGCAATGTGTGCAGTACCCAGTAGTGCAATGTGTGCAGTACCCAGTAGTGCTTATGTGTGCAGTACCCAGTAGTGCTTATTACTATTATTATTATTATTATTATTATCATCATTATTATTATTATCATTATTATTATTATTATTATTATTATTATTATTATTATTATTAGTAGTAGTAGTAGTAGTAGTAGTAGTATAGATGCTATATAGATGGCTGTTGACCCTCTTGAGTTCATTCACCTTTTGACAGGTTTTTTTTTTACATTCTGCATGGTGTCCAAAAAAAAGAAGAAGAAAAAACACAAACACAAAAAGCACCCTCCTCAGTAAGAATGCTGAGTGGAGTTGTTGGTTTAGTTGTCAAAGGCTTGACTATGCTCAGATTATGACATTGAGTGATTACCAGTTTCTCATGCTGACATTTCCCATTGCAATGTTAAGTGTTTCTTCCCTACACTCAGAAATAAGAGGATACTGATGTTACATATAACAGAAGGGTAGAGGAAGATGTATTTCACTGAGAATATTGCTACAAAGGCAGAAAATGAAAAAAAAGGAAAGATCATTTATCCCCAGTGAAATAAGAGCCTGAGGAATAGTTGCAAGAAATTGGAATGGTTGGTTGCAAATGCTGGATATCAATAGGAATTTCCAGATTCTATAGAAAATATGTTTGCTTGGCTCTCACTGTAAGAGCTATAAGGTGCTAGATACCTAAGCTTGATATCTAGCAATCCTAATAATAATAATAATAATAATAATAATAATAATAATAATAATAATAATAATAATAATAGGAACTATTCCTAAAGATTTGAACAGATGGATAGAGAAAATAGGCATAAAACCCAGTTTAGTACAACTCCAGAAAACTGTTATTAGGGACAGCTAGGATACTTAGGAGGGTTCTTGACATCCAAGGTTACTTGTTGTAGCCCAGTGTTAGGAAATTTTCTTTTCCAACAGTCTAACCTGTTGTATGTATATGAACAATATTAATGATGATGATGATGATGATAATGATGATTTCAAATATCGGCACAAGGCCAGCAATTTCAAGGGTGGGGGTAAGTCAATTACATCGATCTCAGTGTTCAACTGATACTTATTTTATTAACCATGAAGGAATGAAAGGTAAAGTTGACCTAGGCAGAATTTGAACTCAGAAAGAAAAGACAGATGAAATGCCGCTAATCATTTTGTCCAGTGTGCTAACAATTCTGCCAGCTTGAATGGTTTCAGATTTTGGCACAAGGCCAGCAATTTTAGGGAGTGAGGAAGTTGATAACATTGACCCCAGAACTCGACTGGAACTTTATTTTTATCGACCCTAAAAGAATGAAAGGCAAAGTCAACCATGGCAGAATTTGAACTCAGAATGTAAAGATGGACAAAATGCTGGTGAGCATTTTGCTTGGGTATGCAAATGATTCTGCCAGCTCACCACCTCAGTAATGATAATAGTAACAATAAAAAAAATAATAATAATGATTTCATGTATTTGCCACAAGGGTGAAGAATGAGGGGGACAATATAGAGACAGACAGAAAGTGTGGGGGGTTTACATATAACGAAATGACAAAAAAAAAGTAAGTATACATGGTATACACTGAAAAAGAAGGGACATATGCATAACGTACAAAGGTAAAAAAAAAATGATGGGGAGGATGATAGAGATATGGCCCTTCTGATACAGGAAGGCCTCTAGGAAAATTGAGGAACCCTACTATCCGAGATTTCCCTGGAACCCTAGGAGTAAGTGCCCTTTCCAATTCCTTCTCTCCAACTTACAGGTCTACACTTAGAGAGATACCGTCCACTCTTGCCATTTTTGCAACTTTCACTCACCTTTCAATAAACTTGCTATAATAATAATGATAATAATAGTCCTTTCTATTATAGGAACAAGGCCTGAAATTTTGAGGGAGGAAGTTAGTCGATTACATTGATCCCAGTGCTTGACTGGTACTTGTTCTATCAACCCCGAAAGGATGAAAGGCAAAGCTAACCTGGGTGGAATAATAATAATAACCCTGATGCAGTACCAGGTACTGGCTCTCATTGCTTCTCATCTTAGCTGATTGGAAATGTTATTATGTACATTGTTTTGTCTTGGTATAAAAGATGGGCTACAGCAAATATTCTGCTCAATACAACAGATTTGCAGTTGCCCATGCATGCACTAATCAAAAACAATGGGACATGAAGCAGCGACTGAAGAATTCTTCATTGTGGCAAAGAACCAAAGCCTTCCCAACAAAAATTATCAAGTTCATATAATAAAGCAAAATACAATAAGTAACAGCAGAATATGAAGAGATGATAAAAGGGTAAAAGGTAAAGGCTCCCTTTGGTCATGAATGACCATGGGATTGCACCTAGAAAGTTCCCCTCCAAGGCACAAGACTGAGCAAGGCGGTTTATGGAAGACCAGTAGTTGCCCATGCATGCCAGTCTCCCCTCCCCACATCACTGATGTTAACCAAGGGAAAGGCAAATGCTGATACAGCTTAGCACCAGTGATGTCGCAACTTATTTCTACAACTGAGTGAACTGGAGCAACATGAAATAAAGTGTCTTGGTCATGGACACAACATGTAGCCCAGTCTAGGAATCAAAATATTACCTTATGATTGTGAGCCCAATGCTTTAACCGCTAAGCCATACATCTTCAGGTGATGAAAAAACAAATAGCCACAT
This sequence comes from Octopus bimaculoides, assembly GCF_046866305.1. Taxonomy (NCBI): domain Eukaryota; kingdom Metazoa; phylum Mollusca; class Cephalopoda; order Octopoda; family Octopodidae; genus Octopus; species Octopus bimaculoides. Next base: position 153,795,149 of record NC_142929.1, on the reverse strand, counting down.
AATTTCTGAAGGTTCAGTCTCAGCCAGGAAATAATACATCCACATGACAGAATTGGAATTTACATACAGAGGGAGTTATAACAACTTGTAGACTCTCTGGTGCAAGTTTTTTGCGACGGAAATCTGCCCTGTGTGGCACATTTCCAGGATATAAAAACCAATTTCGGCTTTCTAGCCATTTTTTTTTTGAGACGATGGCGTCTTGTAGCCATGAAAATCTTTGTGACACGAACGCTGCATTTTGCAGTGTTTCGTTCGAAAAAGAATTTCCTAGTCTTCCTTCCTCACAGTTAAACGAGAGAATGGAGAAAAAGAAAAAAGAATTTACACACACAAATTCAAGTGTTAACACCGCCACCACCACCACCAACAACAACAAAAACAAAACTGTAACCAAGGTTACAAAACAGAACATAGACAATGCCTCCAAAGAATCTGACGTCAGCACCAATTCTGGTGACGTCACCATTACCACCACCAACGACAACGACAACAACAACAACAACAGCAGCAGCAGCAATAGTTCAACTCAACCTTTGCTCTCTTCACCAGCAGGAAGCGAAAGAGAGGAAGGAAAAAGCCACAACACCACTGACACAAATACCACATCTGGCACCAATACCAGTGCCAGCACCAGCACCAGCAACAACAATAACAAAAACAAAAACTTTGCCGAAGCTTTGAAGCAAAGTGAAACTGTTGTGTCTTACACAACAAAAGAAATAATAGAAACGAGAAAATTAATCACCAAAGAAAGCGGTGAAGTTCACTTAAACATACCACAACACATATTAGAGGAAACAAGTAGAAAAACAATAATATATAAAATAATAAACACTAAAAATAGAAGGCTGGAACAGGCCAGTATAGACAAAATTCAAAAATGTTTGCAATCAATATGGGATAAAAAAAACATATATTACTTGGTATAGATTTGCACAGGTACAGGTGATTTTTCGAAATGAAGAGTTGGCGAAGACGTATTCAACGCTAACTCTTCACACACCTGAAATAACAATGTTACCCAGTTACCTTGGCCAAAAGGTAACAAAGGTAACAATAAAGCACGCACCTCCAACAATCGACACACTATGGTTGATATCGGCCATATGTGTTGATATGGACAACATCAACATACTAAAAATAAACGTTGGAGAGAGCAATTGGACCGGAAAAAGCATACAAATCTTGTTCCACACAAACGAACAAGAAATCAAAACAATCCCACCATACATCCGTTTGGCAACAAACCAAAAGTTGCATATAGTAGTAGAGGGCAGGCGGCCTCGCTGTTACTTATGCGACAGCGAGGCACACCTTAAAAAGGAGTGTCCGACTGCCCGAAAAACACAACAACAACAACAAGAACTAACTAAACACACAAAAAAAGCCTTGCTGCCCACACCGCCATCCACACAAAAAACAATAAAAGCAACATCAACAACATCAACGAAAGAAAATACAACAAAAACTACAAAATTAACAAACAAAGAAGACGAAAAAAGAAAAGACAATACAAAAACTGATACTCCTTCCCCCACATCACTTACACCACAACCAAAAATTCAACAACCAACAACAACAAAAACAACAATACAACCACTTACACAAGCAAACACAGAAGCATACAACATGCCTCTACCTCCTTCCGATTCCTCAGAGTTTTCATCTGAAGACGAGTCAAGTACTGAGGAATGGAAAATTGCCCAAAAAGGAAGGAGGAAGAGGAGCAAAAAAAGAAAAACGAACAACAACAAAGCAGGGAGATTCACATCTCCCGAAAACACTCCCAACGCCTACACGATGAACACCAATGCTAACACACCAAAAACAATGCTAACAGCAATAGACACTACAAACACAGAGTTGATGAATTACATCAACTCTAAAACAAACATCACAAATAACGACATCAAAACAAACAACCACCCACGCACAACACCGCCAAAACATATTAAAATTTATCATGTAACACCAGCATTACACAACACAATAAAATCCCTCTACCCCAACTCGGTAGGGGGATTCCAGAAATATTTGTGCAAGAAATTGTACAATAGCCTCCTTGGTGAAAAATCCAAGGAGGAAACAAAACTTTCGAACGGTAAGTAACTTTCTGTTCTTTTGTTTTGTGCTTTAAAGCACACGTATAAATAGAATCATGGTGAAGATTGGTTGTGTGAATGTGCGTGGCTTAGGGTCCCCTTGGAAACAAGGGTACCTCTTAAATGACATCAAGTCACACAATTTGGATATCATAGCCATTAGTGAGACCAGACTCCATGAACCGCGGGCCCTAAAGTCCATGTTTGGCGGACAGTTTAACATTTATTTTTCTCCCTGTCTGCCGAGGATGGGCGGTAGTGGCACGGCGGTTCTTTTTCGCAAGAGTCTGGATCTCCAAGTAAAGACGATATTTACGGACCCGGAGGGTAGACTGGTTGTCCTAGATGTGGACGGCAGCGATGGAGGCGCTTTTCGGTTGCTGGCAGTTTATGTGCCACCTTTAACAGGTCGGTCAGACTTCTTTCGACGTCTAGAAGTATTCCTGGGAACGTCTCGTCCCTTACTTTTAGTGGGGGATTGGAATGCTACCTTGGACACGCATCTAGACTACGTGGGGAGTGACAAAACTAGAAGGGGATGCAAAGGCCTCATAGACCTGCTCAGACGCTTCCAGTTGTCTGACAGGTACCGACTCGACCACCCAAATGTGCCAACGTGGACTTGGAGCAACCGCATTGGGTCGTCGAGATCGTATCTAGATAGGATAGTGTGTAGGACAAGAGATAGAGATAGTTTAGGATGTCCACAGTTCCACATAGTCAGCTACACGGATCACAAACTTGTGACGTGTACGCTAGACTTAGATAAGGCACATAGGCAGGGTCCCGGTTACTGGAAACTAAACGCGTCTTTCCCGTCGAGACAGGTTTTCAGAGACCGGATTAGCACGTTAGTAAAGAGGGCTTTGACGGGAGCCATCGTCAACAACAAATGGTGGTTTGCCCTCAAGAGAGCAGTAAGGGCGGAAGCAATAAGGTATAGCAGGGCACTAGCTGTAGAGAGGAACAGAGTAGAGGGGGAGCTAGTGATAAAGTTAGAAGAGGCATTGCGAAGTGGCATCGCATCCGACGTTTTAGCGGCGAGGTTGGCCCTCGACCAACACTTCAATGCTAAACACGAAGGGTGTGCTGTCAGGGCAAGGATGCGTGCTCTGAGGAATGAAGGTGTTGGAGCCGCACGAGAGGCCCGGGTGGCGGAGGCGCAGCGGGGTAACAGCCACCATCCGGTCTCTGGTAGACGAACAGGGGCGCGAATTGCTCGAGCCGAGCAAGATGTGCGAGGCGTTTCAGCGGCATTTTTCCCGACTGTTCGGGAGGAGTGGCGAGCGAGAAGGTAGGGTGGACTTTAGTGCCTACCTGCACAGCTTGCCACGACTCTCGGCAAGAGAGGCGGAGTGCTGCGAAGGGGTCATCACGGCGGAGGAGGTGAGGGACGCGATGGCGGGTTGCTCGACGGACAAATCTCCGGGTTTGGATGGTCTGCCCTACGAGCTTTACAACTGTATGCCAGACTTGTTTGGAGAAGTCTTGGCGGCCGTGTACTGCAACTGGCAGCAGAACGGGAGCATTCCCGGTTTTGTGAGCCGAGGAGCGGTAACGCTGCTGAAGAAAGATCCAAACAAGGGGGACGCCATAGATAACTTTAGGCCCATCACTCTGCTCAATGCAGACATGAAAATTTTGGCCAAGGTGTTAGCCAAGCGGTTGGCGCTTGTCATCGAGAAACTGGTCGGCACGGAGCAGACGTGCGCCGTGCCGGGTCGGAGCATCCATGACAACCTCCATCTGATGCGCTACATCATAGAGAGGGTAGTTAAGGAACCTGGCATGGGTGGGGCCCTGATCAATTTGGATCAATCCAAAGCTTTCGATAGGGTAGACCATCGATACTTGGAGGCCGTCCTCGAAGCGGCCGGCTTCGGTCCCGTTTTCCGCGGCTGGATGGCTGCCTTGTACACAGGCATCCGTTCGGTTGTTCGCGTCAATGGACGTCTATCGGGACCCTTCGACATTGCACGTTCGGTTCGTCAGGGATGCCCCCTGTCGCCGCTCCTGTACGTATTGACTCTCGAGCCACTACTGCGGAAGCTGGCGACGCTGAGGGGCATCCCGCGAGAACTGGGGTGCGGGACGAGCGTGTCGGCATACGCGGACGACGTCACCGTCATAGCGTCTAGCCACGAGCACATCGAGCTTGTCGGCGAGACGCTGAAAGACTACGAAGCGGTGACAGGAGCGAAAATCAACCGGGATAAGTCGGTGGGTTTGCTGCTCGGCACCTGGAGAAGCAAGCCCATACCGTCCGGCAGCGCCTCAGTAGTGGGACGCTGGACGGACGGTCCGGTCAAGTTGCTCGGAGTCTGGTTCGGTCCGGACCTGCAAACGGAGAAGAACTGGGACGAGATAACGAGTAGGGTGGCCACTCTCTGCCGGCAATGGTTCGAGAGGAAGCTGTCCCTAAAAGGTCGGGCGGAGGTGGCGAACGCGTACATCGCGTCCGTCATCGAATACCGCCTGACCGTCGTGCCTTGTCCCGATCGCGCCATCACCGAAATGGAGCGCATCCTCTTCCGCTTTTTGTGGAAAGAAGCGTTCCGATGGTGAGGCGATCCGTTTGTTGCCAACACCCGCTGAAAGGAGGGCTGGGCATGCCGTGGTTGATGATGCGCAGACATGCGCTGAGACTGCGACATCTCCGGCTCTACGTAGATGACGGTGAGCAGGTGTGGTCGCCGTTTGTGCGACGCGCTTTCCCGCAGCTCGTCTCCATGACCGAGCTGCAGTCGTGGATCAAAAAGAGGCCGAGGAATGGCGAATGGCACCGTGAGTGTCGCGTTGCTCTGCAACAACTTTGCCGTCCCGGGTCGACCTTGAGCGGCTGCATCACAACGAAGTCATTCTATAGGGGATTAGTGGAGGGCAGGTACGACGACGATCTCGGGGCGAACCTGGGCGTCGACGAGGAATACCTGACCCGCCTGTTCAGGACGACTTTCGGGCCGGGACCTATGGACAACTTCCAGAGATCCCCGGCCTGGCAGTGTTACCGAGAGGCGCTACCCGTTCGGGATAAACTCTATAGACACGGCTCGCGAAATGCGGGGCCGACCTGCCCAAGATGCGGTCAGAGCGATGAAACCGTTCTGCACGCACTCGTGCAGTGTCCAACCATTTCGGAGCTGTGGGCTTATGTCGAACGACTGCTGTCGCGTGTGGGACGAGTCGGTTTATCAACCGAGTCTATCGTCAATATCGTCACGCCTCCTTCCTTTAAACGGGAAGGAAGAGCTGTATTTATCGTACTTGTGGCTATGGCCAAAGAATGCATCTGGTGGACGCGTCTGAAAGGATTAGAGACAAATACTTTCCTCTCTGGTCAATCTCTCATCAACTTTTTCAAGTATCACTTGAAAAGGAAGGTGAGAGTAGAGAGGCAAGTGTTGTCTAGCAAATGTTTCGAAAAAAGATGGATACATGTAGCAAGAATGGCACGTATAAATGACGAAGCCACCTTGACCATGATTCTATAAAACGTTTTAAAATTTTGTAAACAGAGAGTTACTCACGTTTCTTGCTTAAATAAAAGAAATTTTATTTAACAAACTGTGACGCTAAAGACCGAGGTTACCGTGGTCTTTTCGTAGGTTTTTCTTTCCACGGATAACCTCCCCATTTATTGGGAATTTTTTGTATTATTTCGTATTTTTTGTAAATACCCCAAACGTTTTGCGATGTTTTTTTTCATCGTTGTCCCCACTTTTGTTTTTTTTCTGCTTTGTTTTCGCCCCCCTCGAAAAGAAAAACTCTACATTTGTATTTTGTCCCCTCTGTGTTAAGCCCTGTGTGGCTAATAAAGAAACCTATGTTAGTATTATGAAATACCAAGAGCAAAGAGTTACTCTAGTTATACACCAAAAAAAAAGGTCTTCAATAATGACAAAGCAACCATGGTCATATACCAATATCCACAGATTGGAAGATCAAAACTAATCAAATAGATATTGTTATCAAAGGCCACCAAGAAAAGAAATGTGACCTAATCCATATATCAGTTTTAACTAGAGACAGAGAAAACTACCTTCAAATAAAGATCTTAAAAAATAGAAATAACCAGAATGTGAAGATAATTGCCAAAGGTGCTGCACAGTGGGACTGAACCCAAAGCCATGAGGCTGTGAAATAAACTTAACTACACAACCATAGCTGTGCCTATGTAAGAGAGTCTGTGTGTGTGTGTGTGTGTGTGTGTGTGTGTGTGTGTGTGTGTGTGTGTGTAATGTAAATCCATAAAATAACAAGCAGAAAGGTGCCCAGAGATCAGTGTTTTTAGTAGTAGTAGTAGTAGTAGTAGTAGTAGTAGTAGTAGTAGTTTCCAGCATAATTACAAATTCAAAAAATTAGGGCACCCATATATAGGATGGTGACCATGACATCTGTGTTCAAGTACTCAGACTGCATGTCTAGGAGTGGTTGACAAGTCCAGTAAAAGCATAAAACATTCTATTCATCATCATCATCATCATCATCATCATCATCACTATCATCATCATCATCATCCCTGTTCCTTGCAATATACCCTGGCACTTATCACCATCCCTCTCCTGCTCTTGCTGTCTCCTGCTCTTGACATAACAGGCTGGATATTTTTGTCTGGGACAGGCAAGAGAAAGTATGTACCATCATAGAGGTCAGCTGTCCTGCACACACACACACACACACGCACACACACACACACACACACGCACACACACACACACACAACCAGCTTCTTTCAGTTATCATCTACCAAATCCACTCACAAGGCTTTGGTTGGCCCAAGGCTATATAGTAGAAGACACTTGCCCAAGGTGCCATGCAGTGGGACTGAACCTAGAACCATGTGGTTGGTAAGCAAGCTACTTACCACACAGCCACACCTGTGCCTATATACATACATAGATACATACATATATATATATACATATATATATATACATATATACATATATATGTATGTATGTGTATATATATATATATATATATATATATATATATATATATATATATATATATATATATATATATATATATATGTACGTATAAAATATATATATGTAAATAAACACCTGCTACTAAGTCATACACAATAGTGACAACTAGAGGAAGACAAAAATGGAAGTAACTCTTCACAGTACTCTTCATTCTCCTCTCTCCACAATACTAGTACCATTTTATCACTTCACAATACTGTCCTACATTCTTAGCTCACTGCAGCACTATACAATAGACTTGACTTAGCTCCCCATAACACAGTGTCCATATTGACCACAATGCTGTACTTCACAACTATATCTTATACTTGTTGCCCCATTGGTGTAACGTAAATAATTTTGTTTTCCTCATAACAAGAGGACTGCACTATGTCAGAGTATCAGTACATTCCTAGTATCAATAGTTCCACCCTGTCAATATTTCCAAAGTTTTACTTGCCCCCATAGCAGTTATTTCTTCCACAGAATGAATTGTTCCGCAATAATAATATATGTAAATAGTAGCAGTAATTTCATGGCAACATTTACTTTGTAGTATCATATATTTCCACAAATTCAGTTGTTCGATGTCAGCAACAGTCTACTGCAGCATTTTTACTCTAATCTTCTCAGTAATTCTGTCTAATTAAAATTCATGCTTAACTGCCCTCTTACTACTAATGCATGTAATTCTTCATAAAACATTGTAACAGTACTTTTTGTTGATCTCAACCAAATCATAGAACTAATGTCGCCACTAAATCAGTTGAATTATATTATAATATTAGCAACGCTGACGTCTCAGTAGATTTATATTTGTGTATTTTATGTGTGTACATCAGACAAATCTACTACACAGTGTTAAAAATATCCAGTCAATAAACTCTTTACAACTGACCAGTATTTGTGTAAGCCTTTCCTGCAAAATCAAGTGTTATTCACATGGATGTTAACAGAATTCATGAATTGTAGTTATTTTGGTATACAAATACATGAGTAACAACCTATAGACAGATAAAAATTGACTGTACTGAGTCAGTATGTTAGTTCAGTGGTAATGTAATAGATGGAGGGATTTGACTGGCTTTGCAGTTTAGAGATCAATTCTTATTAGAATAGTAGGTGTCACAGAGAGTTAAGATTATAGAATTGTGTCATTTAACATGCAAACAATGATATTATGTTATTAAAAGTAAAGACGGTAGCGTAGTTGGTAAAAGTCATGATTGTGGGGACTGTGCAACAAGGGTTGAATACTTGGGTTGTGCAACAGTTGTATCATCTGTGTTACTGAGAGTAAAAGCTTCAGCACAGTATTTTGAAAATTCAAACTATACTGTAATTAAAAGTTAAGATTATAATACAGTTACCAATAAAGTATCTAATTGAGTCATTAAGTTATCTAAGCAAAGTATTAAAAGTTTTCTATCTCATCACTAATCATTATCTTTGGTAAAGAAATTTCACTTGTAATGACAGTAAGAAGACACTTTTGTCAGTGTTGAAGTTGTTGTTGAGCAGTTGCTTCAATTGTTGCACAACTACAAAATTCTCTGCATAAGCAGATTTGACAAGAGTGTAACCAGTCAAATACTTATATGCCATATTTCTGTGTTTGGTATTATATCTCATACAAAGCTGCACATTTTATCATGCAGCAGTTGACATTCTGAGTTCTAATAGCATTAACACAAAATGTATCAGTTAAACATCTACTTGTCTAATTAAAAAATATGAATCTATCCCTGTCAAAGCAGACTTAATCAGTGGATGACAGTAATATTTGTTTTTTATACAGTTAATTTGAGAGAAGAGGGCAGTATTCATGATTTTTACTAGCCATCCCGGACAATTGAAAATTAGCCATTGACGAGCAATTATATAGTCATTGACCTGCTAGAGAAAAAACTAAAAAAATCTCCCTAAAGGCATATCCTGCCGTCTTAAAAAAGAACAGACGTATTGGGTACTGCAATCTTTGATACACTGTCTGAAGATAGGACAGAATAATTGTAGCTGGAACATCTTTGAGCATAGATTTGCTTGGATGAAGCTCACTTGGTGATACACAACAAGTAGATGAAATGTAAGCCAGTAGTTAATTTATACCAACTTTAATAATTAATTGAATCACAAGAAGGGAATAAATCCTTATTAGATTTATAAAGTAAATCCTAATAGAGTATTTGAAAGTAAAAATTAGGATTTTATATAAAAATTGGAAGCTGCTTAAATATTTTGAGTAGAGGCATAAGAAAAGAGCTTCCAAGTTTCACCTAAACTGTGACCTAGTGCTTTACCACAATTAAGTGAACTCTAGTTAAGTTTGAAATTGAACATGGATGTTGGACACAGCTTCTTTAATCCTGCTTATTTCACCATAACAACTTCTCGTTTGGATACAGCAGTTCACATCGTGTATCATTTCAACTTGTTCTCATAACCAGACACCTAAACCTTGTGTGCATTCTTGAATTAGCTAGTTTGCAGAAGATTAATGAAGTTAAATAACTTAGGAAAGTGATTTTTGGATACTAAAACATATTAAAAAAAACAAGAAAAAGATCTTTTGCTAATAAAGTTTTGAACCTAGAATAAAAAAAACTAGATAAATATATGGAGTAATAAACAAATAGCGTATCATGTAACATATAATACAATATTAAAATTCTTCTCCAAAGCTCCAAAGTTTTATTTCTCTTGGGAAAAATTCATACTATCTATGGCCATATTTCTGCTAAATTAATTCTAAAACTCAATGATACAAGTATTAAAACAGTTAAGATTGAAAAGCTAATAGCAAACACAGGAGAGTTAGCTTTATTTAATTTTGTGTAATAGTCAACTGAATGGAAAGGACACAACTATGACATTCTTGTACAATTTTACTGATTTCAATGATTAGACTGTAGCCATACTGTGAAAGGCACCATCTTCAGAGGTACATGTGATTTATATAAGCTCAATATTTCTAGACTGGTACTTATTTTATTGAACTTGAAATCATGAAAGTAAAATTAAGTTGGAGGACATAACCAAATACGACAAGATTTTGTCTGATGGTCTACTACGTTTCCATCCTCCACTCTACATTGACACCCTCATATTCATCCTTTCCACCATCAAGATCATTCCTAAAACCATTACCATTATTTTTATTATTATTACCCCCTCCTCCTCCTCCCCCTCTACCTCCACACTCTACCTCCCCCTCTACCTCTCCATCTACCTCCCCTCTACCTCCTCCCTCTACCTCCTCCCCCTCTACCTCCTCCCCCTCTGCCTCCTCCACCTCAAATCCTCCTCCTCTTCCCCTCCTCTTCCCATCCCCCCTCCTCCTCTTCCCCAACCACCACCACCACCGCCACCACCACCACCACCACTACTGCCATCACCACCACTGACACTACCACAATTTAATTTCCATTTTAATGTTTAACTTTTCTTTCATGATTCTATATACCCGTTTTCAATAATGGTATTTACAAAAATCTCACTCAACTTATTACCCCCACCCTCATGTATACTCTACACATAATAGCTGTCAATTGAAACAGTCTGCAAAAAACATGTTTTTCCTACACAATTACAATTATTAACAACAGATATCAATATGACAGAGAGCAATGAATATGAATACATAAACGAAGATAACTATTTTAAATTGGCCAGACAGGTCTATAAACATGTTTTATTTACATTTTTACTTCATTGAAGCACATGACAGAACAATTATTAAAACCTACTCTTCCAATAATACTTTTAATCTTCATTATCAAAACTAATTGATATATTCTAAGAAAGAAAAGTGTTCTTCCTTTTGTTGTTTAGTTCTAATTCTCAGTCATGTCTCCAATGGGATATGTCAATGTTGGGAAACCATGATCAGATGCATTTTAACAGTGACCTATCCCATCATTTATTTCAGACATTGTAAATCCAGGATTATATTATACCATATGGCCTTTCTTATTGTTATTTAGGTAATGAATTGATAGAATTGTTAGACCTCAGAATAAAATGTTTTGGGGTATTTTTTCTGACTCTCTGATCATTGAATTCAAATCTGTCTGAGATCAAGGCAAGTAAGCCTTGAATTCTTTTAGACTTGATAAAATAATGTACCAGTCCAGGCACAGATAGCATTGGAGCTTGAAAGATCAGCATTGATGCAGCTGCACTTTGTGAGACAAGTCAGGTAGAATAAATCAATATCAAAAATATGGGGTACATATTCTTTTAAAGGGAAAAACCAACAGAGCAGGAACATGTTCAATATTGGTTTTGCCATAAAAAGCAGTATCATGACCAAATTAAAGAAGTAATGACTATTATCAAGCAGATCATGAATTTCAGAGATTCCATCACAAAGGGTTGCTATGTCATCTAGACTTGTGTTTACATTCCTACAATGATGAACCCTGATTGTGCAAAAGAGAAGTGATACAATATGCCTCAAATTACTATATGCAGTGTATCACAGAAAAGCAAACAGATAATAATGGGTAATTTCAATGCCTGCATCACACAAAGCATATGGCAGTGGCTCAGAATTATTGGCACACATGATATGGGGAATTTTCAATTTCAATTTCTCATCTACAAGCAGAAGTAAGAACAGAAAGTGATCTGAATGCACTTGTACTCAAGAGCTGGTATTTTACTAATATTGCCAAGACCACATCATAACAGTGAAATAAAACAGAGTACATGCACACATTGCATGAATGATGAAATGCACAAACTATAATACCAAATGATTTAGTTAAAGATAAACTTCACAGTAGTTTCCAAATGATACAGGATCAGACCTTTCAAGTCACTGAAGCTGCAAAAATGAAAGTTTGTTGATAGGATTACAAGAAAAGATACGAATAAAGCTCTGGCTTTGTAGAGAAAAAAAAACATAACTAGGAATGTGACACAGCTGGAAAAGTGGTTTGGAAATCAACAAAATAACATTAAAACTGATTAGATTGTGAGGATACCTCTCTTGCTTCACTATTAGACAACTGAACTAGACAGAACTGCCTCCTTGTCCCAGCACTCTTCTAAACGTTGTTAATTCAAAGAAACTAGAAGATTGATCCACAAGATGAATTTAGATCAGAAATAAAACAAAACAACTGAACTGGAAACTGATGCAGATTTCAATGGCATTTGTTGTTTTTATACTGAACTAAGGGAGGTATACAGACATAAGAAAAGGAATGCCACCCAGTTGATGATTCAACAGTATTCCAGGAAAAATTACAGTCAACCAGTTTGAAATACACCTTCACCAAATGCTCATAATATCAAAAATACTACCTTTCCACCTCCAAGTCACTAAAGAACCATTTCATTGGACAGGATAAAGACAAGAATAATCAGTGATGTTAATTGTAGTAAATTGATTTGAAGATAATCGAACAACTGTGAAGTTGATGTTGAAAAAAATCAAACTTATAAGACAATCTGAGAATATCAATTATTGAAGTAACTTGAAGATAATCAGTGACACAACATTGAGATAAGTTGGTGAAATAGGAGAATGTTGAAAGTTGCTGGAAGATAAAAAAGGTAAGCAATAGAGAATGTAAGAGGTAATTTTATGAACAACAATAAATCTGTATAATCTGTTAAAATTAATTTTTCCAACAATTAGTCACTTTTATACTTGTTCTTCAAACAACATTTAGTTTTATAGATAATCAATTAATCTCATTTTTACCAACAACTAGTCTATTATATAAAAGAGAAACTAAATGAAGAAACCTGAAATTAATCAATTAAGCAATTTTGAGTTAATATGCAAATTCCGGTGCTAGTTAAGAATGATAACAATAACTTTGAGATAATTAATCAGACAACCAAGAAGCAACCAATAGTTAACCAACCATCCAAACAAGTGTTAACAAGCCATACAAGTCTTAAAATAAAAAGATAACCTGGAGATAAGTTGTTTAAATGTAAATGAGTCAATAAACTGCCATTAAAACAATGAAACTTGAAGATAGAGGTCTTAGTAATATGGTGATAAGCTTATATGCATCATTGACCAATTTTCTTCACGCTTTTACTTTCACTACTATTATAAAATTTAACTAGCCAGTTATATTGCTGCAATACTCTCTGTATAAATTCTTTCATCTTAAAATCTTCCTGCTTATATCAGATATAAGTTTCTTCTCATTTGATATAGTTTATGGAGTACATTCTATACCTAAGTATTGTCACTAACATTTATTTATGTTTCCTTACAATCCATGATACACTTTAGACAATTCTGAGATGTTGGATTAAATTCATAATTCTTGAAAATTAGATTCTTACAAAATTATTTTCAGATTTTCTTTTTACACAATCTGACAAATTTCTCTGGGTTCTTTTATTGCATACTTTACAAAAATCATCAGATTCTTTGCTATGCACTATTCCCTTTCCCCTTCTCATTTTTTCCAGGCTCAAGTTCATATCCTTTCCCACTTTGAGATTGGCATTCACATATTTTCTTTGAATAAAATACTGCCTTTTCCACATCTTTCTCTTCAATGTAGTTCTCATCCTTTTACACATAGTGTTCAGATACCATTAAATATTTTTTTTTTCCTTTTGTTCATTTCACTGTTTTCTAATGCATATATCCCTATTCACAATATAAATAAACTTGCTTGTGTACAAAACAAATGATTCTATAATGATTCCTTCTCACAAACATACTAATACATGCACACACACACACAGATTTTTGTACATATTTTTGAATCGCCATAATATTTGACATTGTGACACTGTCCACACACAACCTGAATATTTGACTTGTAGAATTTGACTTGTAGAATTTCAACATGAACAGAGACAAGATCTTCATTATTAATACATCTCCAGGAGAACCCTGGAAGAGTTTTTCTTTTTTTTCTTAGACTAACTGATAAAAAGAAAATATGCAGAATCTAACAAGAAAATATTGCACAATGTTAGAACTGAAATATGAGTTCTTTCACTGTGTTAAAGAATGTTTTAAACCTCTACAAACAAGAAATGTTATTCATTATACTAGGAAAGTAAACTGATAAATACGCAGACTGGCTCATGTGCGGGTGACACATGAAATCTTTCGAGCGAGACCGTTGCCAGTGACCCTGGACTGGCTCTTGTGTGGGTGACACATGAGGTTTTTCGAGCGAGATCGTTGCCGGTGCCCCTGGGCTGGCTCGTGTGCAGGCGATACATGGAATCTTTCGGACGGGATTGTTGCCGGTACCCCTGGGCTGGTTCTTGTGCGGGTGACACATGAAATGTTTTGAGCGGGACGGGATCGTTGCCAGTGCCCCTGGATTGGCTCATGTGCGGGTGACACATGAAATCTTCCGAGCGGGATCGTTGCCGGTGCCACAGGGCTGGCTCTTGTGCGGGTGACACATGAGGTTTTTCGAGCGAGATCGTTGCCAGTGCCCCTGCCCTGGACTGGCTCTTGTGCTGGTGACACATGAAATTTCTTCGAGCGAGATCGTTGCCGGTGCCCCTGAACTGGCTCTTGTGTGGGGTTGTTGTGGGATTTTCGAGCGGGATCGTTGCTGGTGCCCCTGGGCTGGCTCTTGTGCGGGTGACACATGAGGTTTCTCGAGCGAGATGAGCGTGGCCGTTGCCAGTACCGCCTGACTGGCCTTTGTAGGGTTTTCGAGCAAGATCGTTGCCAGTGCCCCTGGACTGGCTCTTGTGTGGGTGGCACATAAAAGACACCATTTCGAGCGTGGCCGTTTTCGTGCGGGTGACACGTAAAAGCACCCACTACACTCTCTGAGTGGTTGGCGTTAGGAAGGGCATCCAGCTGTAGAAACTCTGCCAAATCGGATTGGAGCCTGGTGTTGCCATCCGGTTTCACCAGTCCTCAGTCAAATCGTCCAACCCATGCTAGCATAGAAAGCGGACGTTAAACGACGATGATGATGATGATGATGACTCATATATGAGTAAACTCTGATAAATATACAGATATAAATATGCAGATATAATATACAGATATAAATTTCTATATAATAAATATACAGATATAATTACAAAGTGATAAAGTGGAATGCAATATGAAGCATTCCATATTTTGTCCAAGGAATATCAGCAGAAATTAGAAATACGGCTTTAGAGAATGACAAATTCAATGAAATAAACAAGTAGTAGAGCTAAAGTCATACATGCTGAGGTGACTTATACGACCTGTATGATAACAACCCTGCCTAGTTATATTGATGTCTATGAGGTGCTAACATCTCTCAGAAAGTTTGCAGCCTCTCTGTGATATACAAAACGACAAGAGGAAGAATGAAAATTACACTTACCTAGACCCAGAAGGTAATATTTTAGTAGTGGGGAAATAGGAATTAAGAGTCAACATCCATTGACAAGGTTACAAAAGGAATCAAGAATTTTATGTCTCAAATATAAGAAAATATGACAGTAATAACAACAATTATAATACTAATAGTAAAATTGATTTCTTACACAAATTTATAGGAGAACAGAGTACAGTAGGCTCACAATATGATGCAGAAACTGTTATAAACCTCACAGAAGGAAAGCCAACAGAATGATTATTCTGGATGCTGGCTTATAGACATGTCATATCGATAGATATGATGATGCAATAAATGTAATTACATAAGGAGAAACTAAAAATCAAATTACAAACCTAAAAGCAATGATTTTCATTTGATATGTACTATATTTATTCACAGCAAGTCAATGAATAATAAAGCAAGTTCATATATAACAAAACAAAATACCACCTAATACTAAATAAGATATCAATATTCTTTGTACATTTGTGTCAATACTAGTAAGCAAAGAAACACACGAGTGAAATTAAGATAGAACACTTGGTTAATGGTCAAATATAAATATTAACTAAACTGACAATGACCTTTGAGAAACCAGTCTATGAAAAGTAATACACTAGACAGAGGTGGTTGATATCAAATGTATCAAGTTATTGAAGCATTCATTAATTAAATTCTATGGGAAAATTACACAGATCAAACTTATCATATAAGAAGCAAAAGTAAATAACCGAAATATAAAAGTTTATGTTGGTAGTAATAGGTTGGCTAATTTAAGGTGACATATCACAAGAAATAGCTTGATATCAAAGGCAAGCCAAGTAAATATAAAGGGGAAATGGAAAACTACCTAGGTAAGAATGAAAAAACATGACAGGACACAATACAAATAAATGAAAGCAGGAGGAGCTAAAATGGATCTATGAAGACTAGTTCTACCAAAAACATTTGACTACAGGACCATCACAAAATGTATTAAAACAATAACAAATAACCAGACAGAAGATGAATGCATGTACAGAGAAGATACGTACATCACAATGATAAATATAATACAAAGCATTAGAAGAAAACTAGAAGAGAATATGGTTACCCCAATTGAAGAGAGACCACACATAGGTAAGATCCACTATAATATAAGGAATAAAATATTAATATAATAAGTCAGTAAAGCACTTATATTAAAAGGACAAAATGTGATAAGCATATCTACTATCATCCATTTAATGTAGGCAGCAAACTGAGGGAGTTGGCATTAAACCGACGCATGACAAACAATCAAAAACAAAAGTATGACAGAAAGAAAGAGACACAGACAGGCAACATAACCTATATAAGAAGAAAATGTTGGAAAAGAAACGAATCTAAGGATACTAACACAGAAAAAGATGTTTATGGGATATAATACAAATATATATATATATATATATATATAATATCTTTTAAATATATATATATATATATATATATATATATAATATCTTTTAAATATATATATATATATATATATATATAATATCTTTTAAATATTTCATAAACAGTAGTATTGTAAAAAAATGGTAAAAAAGAAAAAACAACAGAATTAAACAGGATTATAAGAATATATGCCACATAGTTGACGATTTCATCTCACAGAATAAAAAGGTTTGGATAATGATTGAAATATTTCTCAAAAAAAAATAATAAAAGAAGAGAAATCCAGAGGATAGAAAGAATATTCTGTATTATTTCTATCAATGATGAAGTAAAAGACTTGGTAGTTTAATTTCAGGTTAGGCTATCCTTATTAATGGAGCTGGGTACTTGTATAAAAGCATTGAAAGTAATAGTTTATAACAATAACCTAATTATGTATTGTTAATGTTTTATCAGTCTCAAACATTGCAATTTTAATAACTTGTCAAACAAAACAGCACATTATAAAATTTTCTCTGCAACTGTACCTACACACAATATATGCACTTAAAAACAACAGCTGTATTTACATGACTGTGGAATTGTATAGGCTGTACCTGCATAAAATAGCAGTGCCTAGACATCATAACTACACCTACACAACATAGCAGTACCTACACAACATAACAGTATCTACCACAGCTGTACCAACACAAAACAGCTAAATCTAAACAAACATAGCAGTACATACCATAGTCATACAACATAGCAGTACATACCATAGTCATACAACATAGCAGTACATACACAACAAAATAGTACCTATACATTACAGCTGTACCTACACACTCCAGCTGTTCATAATAATGGTTTCCGATTAAAACATAAGGTCAGAAATTTTGAAAGGAGAGTATTACCCCAGTACTTGACTAGTACATAATTTTATCAAACCCCAAAGTAGGAAGGCAAAGATGATCCCTGCAGAAAATTGAACTCAGAACATTAAGAGCCAAAAGAAATAATACAAAGCACTTTTTTGATACTCTTATGATTCTGTAGGTTCACTGCCTTGGCAGGTATACATAATAATGATAATAATGATAATAATAATAATAATAATAATATTAATGTATTTGTATTTATATTCATTATATTAGTCCATTTTGTTCTGGCAGCTATATAATGATGACCAGGCCTGTGTTGCTCACCTACAGGGCACCTGCTGGGTGAAAGTCCGTCACCTGTAGTTCCATCCTCATTTACACTGTTGATTTCAAATTTTGGCACAAGGCTAGTAATTTTAGGGGTAGGAGAACAGTTGATTACATCAACTCCAGTACTCAACTGGTATTTATTTTATCGATTCTAAAAGGATGAAAGGCAAAACTGATCTTGGCAGAATTTGAGCTAAGATTATAACAGATCAAAAAAAAAAAACGCTGCTATTTATTTTTCCACTGTGCTTCTGATTCTGCCAGCTCACTGCCTTGATATCTGTATGTAATAATAATAATAATAAATGATAATAATAATAAATGATAATAATAATAATCATCCTTTCTATTACAGGCACAAGGCCTGAAATTTTGAGGGAGGTGAGATAGTTGATTACATTGACCCCAGTATTTGACTGGTACTTTTTACATCAACCCTAGAAGGATGAAAGGCAAAGTCGACCACAGCAGAATACATTGACCCCAGTATTTGACTGGTACTTTTTTTTATCAACCCCAAAAGGGTGAAAGGCAAAGTCGACCACAGCGGAATTTGAACTCAAAATGTGAAGACAGATGAAATACTGCTAAGCATTTCACCCAGCACGCTAACAATTCTGCCAATAATAATAATAATAATAATAATAATAATAATAATAATAATAATAATAATAATCTTTTCTACTCTAGGCACAAAGCCCAAAATTTTGGGGGAGGGGGCCAGTCAATTAGATCGACCCCAGTATGCAACTGATACTTAATTTATCGATCCCGAAAGGATGAAAGGCAAAGTCGACATCAGCGGAATTTGAACACAGAATGTAAAGACAGATGAAATACCGTTAAGCATTTCACCCAGCATGCTAATGTTTCTGCCAGCTCTAATGATTTCTAATTTAGGCAGATGCCAGCAATTTTGAAGGGAGTATGTTAGTTGATACTATCAATCCCTGTACATGATTGGTATTTTATTTTAACAACCATTAAGGATGAAAGGTAAAATTTTAAAGAGCCATATTTCAAATGATTCTGTCAATTACTACTCTAGAGTATCAATAATAATAAGGCAAATGATAGGTTTTTTTTTCGTGTTTTTTTTTTTTCTAAAACATAGGCCTTACATTTTGGGAGAAGAGCATGTAGTCAATTCAGTTGACACCAGTATTTGACTACGACATATGTTATCAGCCTTGGTAAAATGAAAAGGCAATGACACACTTAATGCAATTGAACACAGAAAGATAAGAGAACCAAGTAACAACTATAATAATCATAATGAAATTTTCTTGAAAGGTGTAAAGCAAAGTCGGCCTTCGAAGAATTTGAAATCAAAGAATAAAGGGACATTGTCAGAACATGAGACATACTCTGAACTGTAAGGGACATAATAGTAATATCATTTTATTACATTGATAATAATAATTATTATAATAATAATAATATTAATAATAATAATAATAATAATAATAATAATAATATAAATCCTCATTATCATCATCACTACAATCATCATCATCATCATCATCATCATCATCATCATCATCATCATCATCATCATCATCATCATCGTTGTCATCATCATCGTCACCACCACCACCACCATCATCGTCATCACCATTATCACCATTGTCATTGTTATCAATGTCTTCATCATTTCTATTAACTTCATCATATAAAGTGTGTGCATTCATCTTGAATACTGCTATATTGTTATAACTAAATCTATAAGCTATTTTGCCACAATGGATATAATATAACTACTTACATTTACACATTTTGGGGCATGCACATGCTTGTGTATATGCATATATATGTTTACATGTTGTGTAAGTTTACTTGTATGTTTCTATATTGATTTTTAAATATATGCACAGGTTTACAAGTGTATATATATATATATATATATATATATATATATATATATATATATATAGCCATCTAAGAATCCATGAGTGAGGAACAAATGCACTCATATAGAGTGAGTATATTAATTGAAGTGTACAGTATTATATCCATTATGGTCAATCTTACCAATCTGTTTTGAATTAAGGGTTCAACAGAGTGTTAGGTAACAGCCTGATTATGTACCCATCTCTTGGGAGATGGCAGTTCATCTCTGAAGAGTGCAAGGTTATATAATTGGACTGTTACCAAAGACTCTGTTGAACCCTTAGTGTGAAACTGATTGGTAAGATCGGCCATAATGGATATATAATACAGTACACTTCAATTAATATATATATATGTACATATGTGCAAGAATATATATATGTGCATGTCCCTCTTGAACAATGGAAGTTGTTGTTTCAGCCTATGATTAAACCTATGATTAAAGGTATTACAGTCATAACTATCCCATCTTCTTTTCATGCATAGTGTATTGTGGACTACGCTTTCAAATAGGCACACTTTTTAACACTGACAGTGTCTGATTTGAGAGAGATTTATTGTTCATTGTAGCTGGTTGAATTACCACATAGAAGCTACTTATTCAGTTGAAACCAAACAGAAGATAAATTCCAGTACACAGAAGGCACTTGTAGTACAATTGTAAGTATAACATAAAACATTAACCCTTTTGATAATGACTTGTCTGAGACCACCCCTTGATCTATGACTAAAACTTCTTGCTTTAAAGTGATCTAAATTAGAATCTTCCATCAAAATTTCATGTTAATTTATGCTCCAAATACCAGTTTAATAATGACAGTTATTTTATCAAATGCTTCATTATTTTCAAAATTAATTGAAAGAAAGGCTTTGTATTTCAACAGAAATATGATTACAAAAGATATAAAAGGAAAACTGAAGTGATTCAGTGAGAGTAGTGAAAGTAGTGACAGTCAGTGTACACTTTATCTTAGACCAGACATGTCCTCCCTGGCAGCTAAATGCTTATGACAACTATTTCCTGCTGTTCTTTTAGTGAGTTGATCAATCAAGAGAAGCTGATTGTTGCATCCTTGTTATCTACTCTTTTACTCTCTTACTTGTTTCAGTCATTTGACTGTGGCCATGCTGGAGCACCGCCTTTAGTCGAGTAAATCGACCCCAGGACTTATTCTTTGGAAGGCTAGTACTTATTCTATCCATCTCTTTTGCTGGACCGCTAAGTGACGGTGACATTAAACACACCAGTATCGGCTGTCAAGCAATGCTAGGGGACAAACACAGACACATAAACATAAACACATAAGCACACATAAACACACATACACACACACACACACACACATATATATATATATACATATATACGATGGGCTTCTTTCAGTTTTTGTCTACCAAATCCACTCACAAAGCTTTGGTCGGCTCGAGACTATAGTACAAGACACTTACTCAAGATGCCACGCAGTGGGACTGAACCCGAAACCATGTGGTTGGTAGAACCATTCATAATAATGTTCACTAACACACTACATCTACAGGTTCTTTCTCTCTCTCTCTCTCTCTCTCTCTCTCTCTCTCTTTGTGCATGTGCGTCTACTCCTCTGAACTTAGTAACAGCCTACTTTCTCCACACAAGCCTACATAAAACGTATCCAACACAATACACTACCACCCTCACTATACCTCACCTCAAAAACTTAAAAGTTGGTAAAGTGACACTCTTTGGTATATTCCTATTTTTATATGGCTAGGGTACCAGATTTACAATCATAACACTCTGGGTTTGATTCAGTGACTGGATGACATGTTATGTCCTTGAGTAAGGCATTTCTTTCAGTTTGTTCCAATTTACTCAACTGAAAACTGAGTATCAGCCTAGTTCTGATACAGAACTATCTCTCTCTTGCCATCACATCCTGGATGTTCTCTTGGGTCAAGAATAGGGGGAAAGATGAGGGTGTGGTTATGTCTGTTCACTTACTCCAAAGGCATCTAAAACTATTACCTAAAGCATTGAACATACTTCTGAGCTATACTTGTTTGCAAGTGTCAGTTGTTGTCGTTGTAGTAGTAGTAGTAGTAGTAGTAATAGCAGCAGTAGCAGCAGCAGCAGCAGTAGTAGTAGTAGTAGTAGGAGGAGGAGGAGGATTGTAGGACATCTTTCTTGTGATTTAGTATTGTATTTGATCTCCATTTTTGGATGGCACTTTTCATGAATTCTTGGTGATAATTTATACATCCCTATTGACTCAAGGATCTATGAATGTAACACACACTGCAAAACTGTAGGCAGAAGAAATTACGTAATACCTGAATATAATGCTGGCATTATGTAATTCTGGTTCTGCCTGTAGTCTTCTAATATTCTTTTATGCATGAGCTAATGGTCTCTACAGTCATATTTTCCTGTCCAGCTTAGGCTATTTTGTTGTTCTTTTATAAGTATTCCATTGCACATTTGACAATTGTATGTTTTTTTTTATTTGTAGGTAAATTTTAAGATTGTATTATTCAGTTCTGGTTTATTTCTATTTGTGTTTTCTTAACACTGGATTTAACAATACATAGTGTGATTTTGTATTGCTTGGTGATTCTGTATAGTTAAGCGTCAATGTTGAATTTTTCTATGTTTACTTTTCATTCCAAAGATTTTAAAGTTCATGTTACAATAATATCCAGGACTACGAGTGAGCATGTGGTGGGTATGCTTGTTGCTTGTGGAGCAAACTTACTGCATACATCATGCATAATTGTCATAAAGTGCAGTAGCTTTTTGAGAATATCTTGTGTAGAGAGATTTGTAGACCAGTTTTGTTCCATGACCTCTTTCTAACACCTGTCCAATCTGCTTTATGAAAGTTCAGGCTGGAAAAGAGTTTGGAGCTTCTACTAGCCTGCATGTCTGCAGTTTTCTGCAGACCATACATTGTTAGTTTTATTAAGTTATGGTCTGAGAAAATAGTCAGTGTTACCTTAACATTATGGATGAGTGAGGATGTTTGTGAGGTCAAACAGAGATTCTGCTTGTCTCTTCATGCAGTGACACACCTAAGAGAAGGTGACAGTCAGGTCATTTAACATTATGGAGACTGAAGTCTCCGAGAAGAAGTATGTGAAAGCTGTCATTAAGGTTGGTTAATAAGTCTTCCATCTTTTTGTGGTTCTCTTCGAATCAGTTCCCCTGTTTCTGGAGAATCAGGTAGGAGATATGTAGTACATCATCATCATCATCATCGTTTAACGTTCACCTTCCATGATAGCATGGGTGGGACAAATGTGTACTGCCAGAGTGTTATGAACTGAGTCTGAATGTTACAACAGGACTTACAGGCATGACATCTTCCCAGATGTACATTGCAACTCTACCATGAGTTCACTCACTGTCAGTTTGAAATACAACATAACTGGTGTGTGTATCTCAGTATCTGAAATGTCTACATTTAGATGTGTTTCTGTTGGCACCATGCTTATTGCTTGGTTACAAATTCCTATGTCTCTCAAGTATGGAGTTTTGCATCAGTGTGATGTTACAAGACCCCTGACATTCAGCAGATATACTGGTGTGACATATAGGGTATCAATAGTGGCCATTTGTCTGACATTTGTAGAAATATCAGAGGTGGCTGCACTGGATCTTTTGCAGTTTGCAGTAGCCTTGAGTGCTGGTGTGTGTTTCTCAGACTCAATGTTTGATGAAGCCAGGTCAGCTACCTTATAATCCTCTGTACCATTTCCAAAAAAGAAGCTGTTTAGCATCTGCTGTCCACACTGTGTATGCATGTTGTTTCTTATGTCTGGTCAGCTATCTTACAATCCTTTCTACAGCATCTGCTGTCCACAATGTGTATACATATTGTTTCTTCTTAGGAACAGTATGTGCACCATTCACATTTCCAAGGAGGAGGCATTGTGATTTGTGACCTGATCTTGTGTCCTTATTGATTCTGATGTAATTATTTGTCTTCTTGGGAACAGTTCTCCCTGGCCTTGGGGTAAGTAAGACAAGTACCACTCATATTGTCTAATTACTCAATGTGCAGTTTAATCAAGACATACAAACAAATGAATTTATTCTTTTTCCTTTTGATTTGAGCTATGATTTGATGAAAACCAAAACTCTTCAAGGTCTCCACAATTGGAGCATTTGGTGGTGATCCTCCTGCTAAGTTCCCTGCATGGAGCATTGTTTTCATTTCTTCAAACTTCCAGTTTCTTTGTATTTTAAAGACAACGCTGTCTTTGGTGTAGCTGAGGTCCATGTTGCTGAGATAGGGAGGGAAAGAGGGCAGGAAAAAATAGAGATAGATATGCAGAGAAAGGGTTAGAGAGAGAGTGTGTGAGAGAGAGAGAGAGAGAGAGAGAGAGAGAGAGAGAGAGGGGGGATGTAAAAGTAGTCAAGAAAAGCAGAGAGAGGAGAGATAGAGAAACATGAATGGAGATGAAGAAATTGAGAGAGAAAAACTAGGATAAGAGAGAGGGACTTAGAGGTAGTCAGGAAAAGTAGAGAGAGAAGGTATGAGAAAGAGAGCAAGAGATTGATGTAAATGGAAATGCAGTGATAGAGAGTGGTCATTTAGCATCCATGTTCCATACTGGCATGGGTTGAATATTTACATATGTATATTACACACGTATATCTGTGTGTGTGTTTGTGTGTACATGTGCATGTGTGTGTATAGATAGATAAATAGATAGATAAATTGATGGATAGGTTATATATTATTAGTAATGAAAGTAGTATTAATTCAAAATAGCAGTTTGTATATAATACTTGAAGCAGATATATAACTGAAAACCTGCTAGACTGTGGTATTGGTCTGATGAAAGCATCTCTTATGGGTGTGTAGTGTTAAAAAGCATGGAGATATAACAATAGCAGATGAAAATCGTACAAAAACAGAGATGACATTGCTAAGTATGTATCATATATGTAAATATGTATTAAATATTTGTATATAAGTTATAACAGAATCTAAAGAGACTGGTGGTCAACTGCATCGCCAAAACTCACTATTTAGTAGAATGACAGAAAGCGTACTGTGAAATTGCCATGGGAAGTGATTATACAATGTTTCTGAGAGATTCCTTCTTCAGTGTTAAGATAAGAGGTGGAAAAGGAAAAACAGCAGAGATTTACATCTTTGTTTGAATGACTGGTTGCAACTGTTCAGGAGCACAAGACAACATGAGTTTGCATATCTTGAGATGAAGAAAAAAGAGAAAGTAATCAGGTGAGAGATGGTAAAAGAAAGGCAAATAGAAGAAGAAAAATGACTGAAGGTGAGATGAAGTGACAGATATTAGAACATCAGATAAAATGCTTTGTGGTATTTAAGATCAGCTTGCCTTTCGTCTTTTTGGTCTCAATGAATAAAATATCAGTTTAGGGAGAATGACTGGCAGAAATGCTAGTGCATCAGGTTGGGTGTGTATTTGTTCCAGCTTTTACATTCAGTATTTGTTCCAGGTTTTGCATTCTGAGTTCAAACTTCACTATGGCCTAATTGGATGATTGATTTAATCTGTAACTTTACCTCACTACCAATCTTTAATTGCCTTTAATAGTATCTTCTCTGTTTCAAGTATTTGGATCAGATGTATAGTTTGAAGCTATCTCTTTTCTTCCCTCCCACTAGTTTCAGAGGCCCCGTAAGAAATCATGAGCATCATCTTTCCTCTTGATTAAGTGACATATATTTCTATATATTTTTACAATTGATAACCCATCCAACCTATAAAAGCATAGAAAGATGTATGATGATAATATGTCCATCCCCATTTATATGTAATTCCCATTTGTAAAGCATTTGTGTAGGTATGAATGGGTCTTGCAGCAAAATACAAGAAAGTATTGACCTAGTGATACAGAAGTTTATTTCACTATCATAAGGTCCAAGGTTTGATCCCAATGCAAGTCATCATGGGTAAACATCTTGTTAGAAATCATTAGTCTTTACATTAGAAATTGTGAATGTTACTATTATCCTCATGATCATCATCAACACTGTTGTCATATTATTATTTTTATTATAATTATTTTCTATCATGTGCTTTTACTGCACTACTGAGTGGGACATGCTCAACTGGTTAAGGTCAAACAACTGACAAGCAAATCTGTGGTACTGAGCAAAGTATTTGGTATAGTCCATCTTTTATACCAAGACAAAACATTTACACTTCTAGTCAGTTAAGATCAGAAGCTATGAGAGCCAGTACTGTTATTATTATTATTATTATTATTATTATTATTATTATTATTATTATTATTGAGTGAGAGAGCAGTGATGGCAGGCACTGCTCTACACTCAATAATAATAATAATAATAATAATAATCTGGGAAAAAATGGGGTCCTGCCACATGAGCAGAAGGGTTGCAAGTGTAAGTGCAAAGGTACCAAAGATCAACTCTTGGTAGACAAAACTGTACTCAGAGACTGCAAGAGGAGGAAAACTAACTTAGCAATGTCATGGATCGATTATAGTAAGGTGTACGATATGATCCCACATTCTTGGATTATGGAATGTATGAACCTATTGAATGTTGAACGATTGCTTGGAAAAACTATGGTGAAGAAATAGAAATAAGGAGAGACATCTTCCAAGGGGACTCCTGTCCCCACTGATCTTTGTACTGTGCATGATACCACTAACACTGATTCTGAGAAAAGCAAAGGCTGAGTGTGTATTCAAAAGCCACCAACAAAAAGTCAACCACTTGTTATTCATGGATGATCACAAACTTTATGGTAAAGATGAATCTCAAGTCAGTTCCCTCGTTGATATGGTGTATACTATCAGTGTTGATATCAGAATGGAGTGCAGACTGAAAAAGTGTAGTGTGTTAGTCTTGAAGAGAGGCAAAATCAAATGTATGGGTGGGCTATTGATACAGTCGGGCAAGGTTATGAAGCAAATAGAAGAGACAGGCTATAAGTACTTGGAGATTTTGGAAATGGATAAATTGATGGAGAAAGAAATGACGGAAAAGTTTAAGGTGGAGTACTTGCGAAGACTGAGACTGATCCTTAAGTCAAAATTAAACGGATGGAATAAGATTGAAGCTATCAACACCTGGGTGGTTTGACTCCTTAGATATGGAGCAGGAGTAATTGCATGGATAATAGACGAACTAAACAGCTTAGACAGAAAGACAAGGAAGTTGCTAACTAGATATGGGATATTCCACCCCCAAAAGTGATGCAGACAGACTGTATATAGCAAGAAAAAGAAGGGGAAGAGGACTGATTGGATGTGAACACAGCATTAGAGCAGAAGAAAACGACATAGCATGGTATGTAAAAAATGCCACAGAACCATTATTGGAACTAAGAAGGTCAAGCTTGCGTAGGTCCCTGAATAAGGGTTGTTTAAGGATGTTGAACAAAACACCCATGTTTCCAAAAGTGAATTATCCAAACCCCAAATAATTCCTTTCAACACATGGTTATGATGCACCCCACTACCTCTGCTCATGATGAGAGATGCACATATCGTCAGCCACTAAGGGACATGCTCAACTGGTTAAGGTCAAACAACTGACAAGCAAACTTTCATCATTATTATTATTATTATTATTATTATTATTATTATTATTATTATTATTATTATTATTATTATTTTATGTTTGACTTTTGTTTTGCATTTGTACAAGTTGGATCCAAGTCTCACCCAGAGACCTCAAGAGACAACAAGTTAGAAGTTCATGTAGGTGTTATGCCTAGGGTACCATATATTTGGATTTGTACAGTTTTGTTCAAGTGAATGTTTAAGAAACCATAAGAAAATTATGTTTGCTTTAAAATTTGAGATCACATAGACAGTATTTTACGTAGGATATGGGCAGTTCCCATGAGCACTATCTTTTGGACTTCAGCCATTTTGGGGTTTCCTGGTATCTGAGCTAGGTAGTAATCAGCCCGTTTCGCTGTCATTCCCAGGGCACCTATGACAATAGGTATTGTTTTCGTCTTCAGATTCCACATTTTGCTAATTTCTATTTCAAGATCTTTATATTTGCTCAGTTTTTGGTAGGTCTTGACAGATACGTTTATATCAATTGGGACAGTCATATCAATGAGGAGGCATGATTTTTGTCTGAAGTCTTTCAGTATGATGTCTGGCCTATTTGCGTCTATCTTTCTGTCAGTTTGAATGGTGAAGTTCCAGAGGAGTGCAATGTGATCATTTTCAAGTACTGGGGGTGGTTTGTGTTCCCACCAGTTTTTATCATGGGGCAAGTCCAGGTTTTTGCATATTACCCAGTGAATATATTGTGCAGCTCTATCATGCCTGTTGAGATACTCTGTAGGCGCAAGCAGACTGCACATGGAGACAACATGATCGATGGTCTCATTTTGTTGTTGGCATATACGACATAATGGGGAGCTGCCGTTCTTTAATATGTTGGCCTGGTAGTTCTTTGTAGGTAGGCATTGATCTTGGGCTGCTATGATAAACCCCTCTGTTTCTGATTTCAATCCAGAGGCCATTAACCATTGGTGGGTAAGGGCTTTGTCAATATCTGCATTATTCGCTCTCTTTGGGTATTTGCCATTGAGAGGTTTTCCATGCCATTTTTCAGTCATAATAGCTAAGGCAGCAATTTTAGCACGGGTTTTCAAGCGCTTAGCTTTTTCTGTAGGTGTTTCTTGTTCGTCTAATTCTTGAATTTGTTGCAATTGGAATTCACTTAGATATTCCTTTGCCTGTTTTGTTACTGAGTAAGATGCTTTCTTGCTTTCATATTTTAAGACAAGTTTTAGCATCCAGTCCTCAGAGTTTTTCATATAGGTGTCTAGGCCAATTGTGGCTACCTTCATTGATAATGCCAGCTGTAGTAGTCCTCGACCTCCCTCTTTTCTTGGCAGATAAAGACGTTCTATATCTGCCTTAGGGTGGTGCATTCTATGCATTGTCAACAGTTTTCGTATTTTTCTGTCAACATTACATATTTCAGTAATTGACCAGTTAACGATGTTGAAACTGTAAGTCACGACTGGTATGGCTAGAGCATTGATCGCTTCGATCCTGTTTCTCGCGTTCAGCTCTGTCTTCAGTATTGCTCTCACCCTGCGATAACATTCTCTTCTGATCCTTTCCCTCATCACTGAGTGCTTGATATTGTCCCCTTCAATTACCCCTAGGTATTTGTAGCTCTCCGCTGGTTCTAACTCTTTTATGACATTTTGCTGGTCAAGGTTCACATTAGATGTATTTGTCATTTTTCCTTTGATAAAGATAGCTTTTGCACATTTATCAAGGCCAAATTGCATCCTGATGTCATCACTGAATTGTTTAACAATCGCTAGTAGGCCTTTGAGTTGTTGGTCATTTTTTGCAAAGAGCTTTAAATCATCCATGTAAATGAGATGATTTATATTTTTATCAAATATTTTATAACCATACTGTGCATCATTGAGCAATTTTGAGAGCGGTATTAGGGCTAGACAGAAGAGGAGTGGTGATAGTGAGTCACCCTGGAAAATGCCACATGAAATTCTTACATCTCCAGCATTTAGAGATTCATTGTCATTGTTCAACATCAGTGTGGTTCTCCATGATCTCATACTTACAGATAAAAAGTTTCGCAGAGTAGGAGCTATTTTATACATTTCCAGACATTTCCTAATCCAGCTATGTGGTAGGCTATCAAAGGCCTTTTTATAGTCTATCCAGGCTATTGACAAGTTTTTGTGTCGCTTGTGACAATCTTCTAAGATCATCTTATTGATGAGTAGCTGATCTTTACAGCCATAAGATCCACGTTTACATCCCTTTTGCTCATTAGGGAATATGCTACTTTCTATTAAAAAACTATAGGTGTACTCGGTTAGGACAGATGTTAGCGTCTTATACATTGTTGTTAAGCAGGTTATGGGGCGATAATTTTTTGGTTCGTTTGTTTCCTCATTTTTTGGAAGCAGGAATGTTAAACCATTAACTAGCCAAGAGGGCATCAAACTAGGATTTTGCAAAACATCGTTGTAAAGTTTTGTTAGCAGTTCATGGCTTTCTGGGAAGGCATTCAACCAGAAGTTAGGAATTTTATCCTTTCCTGGAGACTTCCATTTGCTTGACCTCCTGAGAGCAGATCTTATATCTTCTACCCTGACCCCCTCCCACTTTTGCTCCTCTAAGGAGTCTAGGTCTGTAGCTATTCTATCAATCCAAGGGGCCTTTTCATTGTGTGTTTTATCTTCTGCCCAGATTTTATTCCAAAATTCTTGCACTTCTTCTTTTGATGGGACAGACTTTATTGTTACTGGTGTTTTCCCTATCTTCCTGTAGAAATTTTTGGGGTTATTTTTGAACATGTTATTATCTCGGAAGAATTTAACACGCTTTTCATACCTTGCTATGCGGGCAGCTTTAGCACATACCTTTTGCTTGATGGTTTCTATGGTGGCATCAATGTCAACTATGGTTTTCATGTTATATTTTTTCTTTAGTTTTTGGGTCTTTGTAGGTTTGATACTCTTGTCAAATTTAAGGTTTTTCAAACATTCTATGTCAGATCTAAGCAGCTTAATTTGGTGTTGAATGCGTTCTTGCCAAGAAGGCTTTTTGTGGGAGTGTTGTCTTTTTCTAATCTTTTCACCACATAGAATCGTTGAGATTCTTGCGGATGCATAGTACAGGTGGTTGAGATCTGTAATATCAACATCATTAGCTGAAATTATATCCTTAAGTGCAAGGCGGATTTTACCAATTATTTTCAGGTTTTGGTTAGAATTGCGAATTTTGGGGAGAGTGTCGCGTTCATTCATACTAGTTTCTTTAATTTTCAGCCATTCAATCATGATTTGATTTTTTAGATCATGTAGTTCTGTTGCGTCGATTTCTGTATGACTTCCTTCATCTATTTGATTTTCACCTGCCTTAGTGTTTATGGTTGGTTCAGAGAGTATTTTATTTTGCCTATCAGTTACCTTAACTCTTTCAATTATTACTGTATTTTCATCAGCCTTGGGCTGGTTTATAATTATTTCCTCTGTAGTATCTTCTTTAGCTGCAGTTTCATTCTTTTTATCCTTTACTGCTTGCTTAATTTGGTCAATCTCTACTTCAGTTAGTAATTTTTTTTTATAATGTTTCTTCTGACGTTGGCAAGTTTATTACTGTCTATGTAGGGTCTTACTGCAAGGTGTTTCTGTCTCCAGTTTAAGTAGGTTTGTACAGTATTAGATTTATCTGTAGGGAAATATATGGCACGGTAGAAGGCTCTAAGAACTTCTTTATTATCTTCCCTAGACCATTTTTCATTCTTTTTCTTTTGGTTATTTGATGACGAGCATGGATGGCCATCTGTTGGAATATTCCGGTTGTGGGGTACTTCCAGCTCCTGTGTGTCGGGAAGATTTGAACCAGTAGCAGATTTCTCGTCTCGGATCTGGTTCATTATCCGAGTAAGTGGTCCTTTATAATCCGGTCTATGACCATTGCGGTTTATATTTTGTTTTATTAACAGTGAGGCATAACAAGCTTCGACGTTGACGCTAGGGGACGGATCTGTCTGTTTAGGGTAAGTTTTTTGAGACAACACCGTCTCCGAGCTTTCGTGACGTAGCTTCTTAAGGCTAGCAGATCTATTTCGAGTGAGTGGCCCTTTGTGATTCGGTCGATAACCACTCTGGTTTGTGATCTGCCTTGTTATCATTGAGGCATGACGAGCTTTGGCGTTGACATTCGGGGACGGATTTGTCTGTTTAGGGTCAGTTTTTTGAGACAACACCGTCACCGAGTTCTCAGCATGTAAACATTGCTCGTAGCGTAGTTTTTTAAGGCTAGCAGATCGGTATTCATCTGTATTTTTTTTGTTGATAGATTTATCTCCAGGCATAGTGTATTTTTGTGTGTGTGTGGCGTTTTAAACTTATGAATGGTTCACTGTCTGTATTTGTTCACAAAATGAAAATAAACAAAGAAGAAAGAAAAAAAGTTTTGGTTTTGCTTCGTTTGTTATATGTGTTTTCGTATCCGTAAGTGTGTCCTGTGATTTTTACGTAGTTCTGTAAACATTAAGATGCATGTGTAGTTCTATGGGTATCAAAACGTATATATCATTGTGTACACGTTCAAGTGTATGCGTAATTATTCAATATATGTACTTACTATTTTGTTCCATTTCTTTTTTTTTATATAGTTTGTAAACTTTCCGGTGTTGGTTTTGCGTGTGTGATCGCACGTGTTTCATTGAGACATCGTGCATAGGAGGTCCTGTGCTTTGTATTGCAGTGAAATTTCATTTTTTAAGAATAAAAAATATTCTTAAAAAAATGATCTTCGTTAAAAGACCGCTTCCTTCAAATCTTCCACCGGTTCTTTTGGCTAATTCCATCGATGTTATTGGATTAGATATGTTTTTGTATAGGGAGCCCGGTGTAGCACATCCATGTTGTTATTCAGCCCGGTGCTCTTTGTTCTTCAGCCCGGTGCTCTTTGTTCTTTCAGCCCGGTGCTCTTTGTTTTTTTTTTTTTTTTTTTTTTTTTTTTTTATTATTATTATTATTATTATTATTATTATTATTATTATTATTATTATTATTATTATTATTATTATTATTATTATTATTACTATTATTATTATTATTATTATTATTATTATTATTATTATTATTATTTAGGCAGTGAGTTGGCAGAATCATTTGCAAGCTGTGGAAAATGCTTAGTGATATTTTGTCTGTCTTTTTGTTCTGAGCTCAAATTCCCCCAAGGTTGGATTTGCCTTTCATTTTCAGGTTGGTAAAATAAGTAACAGTCAAAAACCAAACTCAAATTTCAGGCCTTGTGCCTATAGTAGAAAGGATTATGATTATTATCTTTGATGTTAAATCAGAAATAATTATTTTGCTGTTATTATTATTGTAGAGAAGCAGAATAACAGAGAGTCAGAAAAAAATGCCTTGTGGCATTTGTTCTTCTGGATCATTATGTTTTGAGTTCAAATCCAACTGAGGTCAACTTTGTCCTTCATAGTCAAATAGCCTTGAAATCTTTCTCAGTGTGTATTGACATAGTAGTTTTGCTATTCTTGAAGACCTCTTCTGGTGTATGTTTTTACCATCATTTTCAGTTGGTAATTCTGCCTTGCATCCTTTTGGGACTGTAGCAGGATGTGTAGCAAAAGATGTCGAGGTAGCAGATGAAATAGGTATGTGGACGACATCAAAGTAAAACAGTGGGAAAGCATCAGATTGTGGTTTAAATAATTTATTTAATCAACACTTGCATTTATGTGTTGTATGCACAAGGAAATCTGCTACATGACATTACCAACTTGCTTTGAGTTGGCGAATTAAAAAATAAACAGGAGAAATACTGTGTTGATGTGATGAGGTAGAACTGGGCATGTTTTGTGTCTGTGTGTGCTTTGGTCATTCAGTCGTGTCTGTTTATGTTCTGCAACTGCTACTGTATTGGGTTGTTCATGCTGAATATGTGGTTCTGTGTTGGCTGCTTGACTGGTGTAAGGTAACTGTTGTCTGTCGACCATTTGCCTCTTGCTGGCTGTCTGATTATCTGTCATGTGTCTGACTGTATTTATAATGGTCATCCCAGTTAGAATGACAGACATACCACAGGAATAATTTCTACCTATGTAGGTCGCCTCCAGTCCACTTGAGCTATCAATGACACAGCTCAGGCCAGAGGTCAAAGGGAAATCCATCCATCACTTTTTGACAGGACAAAGAAATTTCTTTCATGCCTGTTTGGCCAGTGGTGGATCAGACGAGCAAGAATCCTTAGATTCAGCTTCGAATCTCAAATCAAAAAAAGGAAGTGTTAGTTTTTACAGGACCAATAAAATAAAGTTTCTATCAAGTACTGAACTCAATGCAATTAACTTCCCCACCTCCTCAAAATTATTGGTCTTGTGCCAAAATTAGAAAGAATTATTATTATTATTTTTATTTTTATTATTAAAGCAGCGAGTTGGCAGAATCATTAGCCCTCTGGACAAAAATGCATAGTGACATTTCTTCCAGATTTATATTCAAATTCAAATTCCATTGAGGTCAACTTTGCCTGTTTTTTACCTTTCGGGATTGAGGGAATAAGCACCAAATGAGCACTGGGGTTGATGTAATAGATTAGACCTTACCACCAAAACTTCAGGCCTTTTGCCTATAGTAGAAAGGATTATTATTATTAATCTTATTAGCATTTAAAAAAAAGGATTGATGTAACTCTTCACGAAGGTAAATAGTCAAAACGAAGAGCGCGATTTTAGATGTTTTATTTTTTGAACAACATTTCGACAGAACGTCTGTCTTTCTCAAGTTCAAACCAAAAGGTGATTGAAAATTCAAAATTTCAGAAACCAAACGTAAACTATGAACGTGAGTAATCAGCGTCCATACGTTGATAGAATGACATCATCAGCTTTTGTCAGTTTTTTAATAAGCAGAAAGAAAGAAAGAAAAAGGAAGACGACAGAAAAAGAGAGAAAGAAGAATATTCAATCAAACAGTTTTGTATAAATTTGATGATATTCTCCTGTCATCTTATTCATTCCTCCAGGGCGTGATGTCAATAACCCGCAAACATATTTCTCCTCATACATTCTGAGAAGTGAAAGTGGGGTACATTCAGGATATTTTTTGAGAATGTGCACTTTCAAATCTTCTTCAAAATTGCAGCCGCTTGAAACGAAATGTTCAGCAAGTTCTGTTGAACTACTGTTCTTGTGCCTGACGTCGAATCTGTGCCCATTAAACCTTTTGTTTAATTGTTCCGTTGTACAACCAACATAAATCAAGTTATGTTTCGTGCATTCTGCACCGTACACTAAATGGGAATCTTTGCAGGTTCCTCCTTCTGTATAAATCATAACATTTCTATTATGATTTTTGATGGTATTCACTTCACTCATGTAGTTGCACAATGAACAGGGCTTACCTCTCTTGCGGCTGTTCTTTAAGGTACAGCGTGTAGATACTCCAATGTTCGTTTTCTTGGAGTCAGATATAGAGGTCAATAATTCTTTTATGTTCTTATTCCGTCAAAAGGCTACAATGGGCGGCTGAGGAAATGTTTGTTTGAAACTGGGATATTTTTTCACCACATGTTGGTAACTTTCATGCAACACTTTTGAAATGCCAGCGAAACGTCGGTGCCAGTTAATCACTAAAGGAATTCTGTAATCTGTTGTATTTTGTTTGCTAAGATTAGGCGTGTAGGTTTTACTATCTTTGCTAATCTTAGCTATTTCACTTGCTATTTCCTTATTATCATTATTATTATTATTGCAGAAGAGTGTTGTAGTTTGCTTCAAGCATTGTGATACAGAAGTCAAATGACAAATAATAAAGGAGAACTTCTAACAATGCAAAAAGGGGAAGTTGAGTAATCTTTATATATTTCAGTTACAAAGGCCCATCATCAGAAGTGAATAGTTTAGAAATGTGAGTTTGTGAAGATCATGCTATTTTGATTGCCAAATGGACATGTCCTGACACTAGAAAAAAGTTATAAGTGTAGTGCAAAATCTTTAGAGTATTGGAAAAGATACTTGGTGATGTTTTTTCTGATTCTTTTCACTTTGAGTTCAAATCCTACTAAGGTTAGCTTTACCTTTTCTCCCTCTGGGGTTGATAAAATGAAGAAATGGGGGGGGGGGTCAATAATATCAACTATTCCTCCTTCAAACTTTCAGGCTTTGAGCCTATGTTAAAAACCATTATAGTTGTTGTTGTTGTTATTGTTATTGTTGTTGTTGCTGTTGTTGTTATTGTTGTTATTATTATTATTATTATAAATATTATAATCATCACTAAAGAAATCAATATAAGATTCAGGTTAGAAAAATGTACCAAGGTCACCTTGAAAGGGAAAAGATTTATTAAGAATGCTAGTATTAGGCTTGATAAAGAAACTAAGATATGAGAATTTGACCAAATGCAGATATACAAATACTTAAGAATCAGTGAACTGTGCAACACACAATTGAAAGAAAAATTAGGAAATAGTATCAGAAGCACTTTAGATTAATACTTAAAACAGGACATTTTTTTTAATGCAAAAAAAAAAAAAATAGAGGTAATAGGCATCAATATTCCTGCTGTCCTAGCATTGTTATAATATTCTCATGTAGGTACAAAAGGAACTACCAAGAGTAAACAAGAAAATAAAGGAAAGAATGATTTAATTTAGAATACACTCCAAAATCCAGCATAGAAATATTTTTACCATCATTGAAAGGTATTTACCATGAATGCAAGTGGTAGATGTCTTATACAACTAGGAAAATATTACAAAATATGCCAAAAATATTTTGTAAAGAATCATTGAAAATTAACACAAACAACTATGGAACATGAACAGAACAAAAACTGTTTTCTGTCTTTAAGGAAATCTGCAAATTTAAGAGAAGCTGCAATGAGAAATAGTTAGGAAGGAAAAGGAGTAACTAAAGAAACTATGAAACAGCTAAAAAATCTTAACTAAATTTGGTGCAACAGATTGCCACAATAAAGCAGTAACAAGAAAACCTTTACATGGCCAATACTGGAAAAAGTTAATCAGAACGGAAGACAAGGAACAAATCCTAACAGTGGCTAAAAAGCTCAGGAATCAAAGCAATAACTGAGGAGTTCTTGACTGCTGTAAAGGATTAGAGAATCTCCATCAGATATCACCAGAAGCATATAAGGAAGTAGAATACGCTAACTGCAGAATATACACAGATAAGGAAGAGTCAGTTACATTGTTTCTGGTTTCCCAGTTTTAGCCAAGAAAGTATAAATTCACAGGAATGACAGTTAGGACTTACATACTGTGGAAGTTATGCCACACTATGAAATACCAACTGAAAAAGCTAGTATAAGCATACACAAGGAAAAGCTTCAAGAATGGCAAAACTACTAATCTCTGTGATATGCTGATACACACTGACAGGGAAATCAAGATTAATTAGTCATGTGTTGCTGTCAAACACCAATAGGAAAAATCCCAACAGATGATAATGTATCTCAAAAAGAAAAGGAGAAAATACTTAAAATAAGATCTGAAAACAGTGATATTCTAAATGTAGGATATGAAAACAATAACAGGTGTTTTGGGAATGATAAAAAAAAAAATAACATGCAGACAGATGCACACGCCCAAGAGCCACAGCAGATGTTGCTGGAAAACATAGAATTGACTGGCCAAAAAAAGGAGCACTGAAAAAAGAGACTGAGAGCACCATACTGACAGTACGGGACCAAGTTTTGGCCACAAACTGGAGGGTCAACCTTATGAATGAGCAAGTATTTTCACTGTGCCACAACTGTAATAAAGTGGATGAAACCATTACCCATATTATGAACGAATGTCCTAGACTTGTCCAAAACCATTACAAGTTGTGGTAATACGATGATGTAGCAAAAGTACTAACTTTCTAACTAACTCTTTGTGGAGCTTTGATATGGAAATCTACAACTGTTTCATAAAATAAGGATAAGACTTATATATGGTAAGCAAAAATACATTCAAGATTAATTACGTTTGAGAATCTTTTAAGCTATTATGCCAATAGTTGATTAAACGAAAACCTTTTTAAATTAAAATAATCATGATAAATAGTTAAATACAGGAAGAACAGTTGATTTATTCATTTAAAAGGTGGGGTAAAAAAGGAAAATGAGATTTGATAAAACATATTTCTGTTTGTTAGTTTCATGAGAACTTATTAACTTTAGCATGGCTTAACCAAGTAAAGCTATGATCAAATGTGTCTAGGCTGTGGTCATCAAGTATTTTGTTCAGAAGTATATCAAGGACTTTGCTATCAAAATGTCATCTCTTATGAAATAGAGCTGTGAGATTTGAGAGAAATTTGAAAGTGATTTCTAGTATGTTCCATTGACTCTTTATCATCAGAGTTGATTTATTTGAGACAGCATGTATGTGGATAAATTGTAAACAAGTTTATTTGTTCATTTAATAAATACATTATGTCTTAGTAATTTAGTATGTGTTGCAAATGATTGTACTGGTATACTGATGTACTTTGTCTGTACCTGTAACACATAGCCTTCTAACATGTAAGCTACTTTATCTCTTTACAACAAACATATTGGCTCTTCCCAATGGGTAGATGAAAGCCAGTCAAACCTGTTTGATCATAGCTTTGCTTGGTCAATGCCATCAAGCTATTTTCCAGTCTGTTTTGTAAGAGTCCAGTGATTTAATGTCAGGCCACATATGTGAGCTTACTTCCAGTATACATACATATGCACACATATATGTGAGTGCATTTGTGTGTGTGTGGGTGTGTGTTAGAAACTTCATACACTGTACCCAGTACAAGGTATGTACACATAAGAGATGCAGCAGTATCACAGGAAAGTTAACAGAGAAAACAGTCTTTGTATGTGGCAGATATGCTGACACATTAAACATGAAGAATGTACAGCACTGACTTCCTCAAATGTCCAGAAGAATCCTGAGAAACTGTCGACAATTTCCATTACTTAGGCAACCAAGTTAGCAGTAGAGGAGATAGTTTTGAAAGTGCAGCTGCTAAAATATGAACAGGCTGCACAAAGTTCAGAGAGCTGGTACCTCTGTTAGTAACAAAGGGCTTCTCCCTTTGAAAGATAGATTGCATGATGCCTGTTTGCTAATGCTATATGGCAGTGAGACATGGGCTGTGACTACTGAGAACATGTGAAGGCTTGAAAGAAGTGAAACCAACATGCTCCACTGGATGGATATTGTCAGTGTGCATGTACTACAGAGTGTAAGTGATTTGAGAGAAAAATTGGGCATGTGAGGCATCAGATGTAGTGTGCAAGAGAGGACTGCACTGGTATGGTCATATGATGCATATGGATGAAGACAACTGCATTAAGTGCTGGTCTCTAAATATGGAGGGAACATGTGGAAGAGGTAGATTCAGGAAGATTTGCAATGAAGTGGTGAGAAAAGATCTTCAGACATTGAGCCTCACAGAGGAGATAAGGGACCAAGACTTCTGGTGGCTTGCTGTGTTTGAGAAAACACATCAAGTTAAGTAAAATCATGGCTATCCATGCATGCAGATATATCCTCCACAGTTTTTTCTCTCAGCTGAGAGATCCTAGTCTTGTGAGCTTGTGGGTGTTGGTGTTCCATAAAAGCACCCATACTGGTGCCACATAAAAACACCCATGCTGGTGCCACATAAAAGCACCCATGTCGGTGTCATGTAAAAGTGCCTGTGCTGATGCCATGATTTAAGCACCCCATACACTTCGTAAATGGGCTGGCGTTAGGAAGGGTATCCAGCCATAGAAACCATATTTAAACAAACAAATGGAGCCTAAGCATCTTTCCAGCTGGCCAGCACCTGTCAAGCTGTCCAACTATGCCAGGATGGAGAATGAACATTATATGATGATAATGATGTTGACTGCACCCTGTATATATATATATATATATATATATATATATATATATAAACACACACACACACATACATACATACAGGGAGCAGCAGTAAAAGAGAGCTGCACCAGGTTCCAATCTGATTTGGCATGGTTTCTACAGCTGGATGCCCTTCCTAATGACAATCACTCCAAGAATGTAATGGGTGCGTTTTATGTGCCACCAGCATGGGTACCAGTCATGCGAAACTGCCATTAGCCACAACTACGATTTCACTGGCTTGATGAGTCCTCCCAAGCACATCACTAAAGGTCTTGGTCACTTATTACTTCCATGAGGCCCAAAGTTCAAATGGTGCTTTTTATGCACCACCGGCATTGGTGCCTGTTACATGACACTGGCGTCGACCATGATTGTGGTTGCACTTGGCTTGACAGGTCTTCTCAAGTACAGCATATTGCCAAAGATCTTGGTCGCTTGTCATTGTCACCTTGTCCCATGTCGTCTTGGGTTTACCTCTTCCATGGATTCCCTCCACAGTTAGAGATTGGCACTTTTTACATAGCTGTCCTTGTCCATACATACATATATATGCATATATGTATGTATGTATGTATGTATGTATGTATGTATATATGTATGTATGTATGAGTGTGTGTGTGCATATATAAATGTATATACTCACATACACACATATTAGCTTATCTGATTTATAATATATAGTATGCGTAAAACAACGAGCTGGCAGAAACGTTAGCATCCCAGGCAAAATGCTTAGTGGTATTTCATGTC
This sequence comes from Octopus bimaculoides, assembly GCF_046866305.1. NCBI lineage: Eukaryota > Metazoa > Mollusca > Cephalopoda > Octopoda > Octopodidae > Octopus > Octopus bimaculoides. The sequence goes on along the minus strand of NC_142929.1, from coordinate 153,755,117 downwards.
TTTATATTCTGAGCTCAAATTCCACTGAGGTTGACTTTGCCTTTCATCCTTTCGGGGTCAATGAATTGGATACCAGTTGTGTACTGGAGTCAATCTAATTGACTGGCCCTCTCCCCCAAAATTTCAGGCCTTGTGCCTAGAGTAGAAAAGAATATATATTATGCGTCTTAATCAAATGTTATTCAACAATGACCGTCTTGCCTTTTATTCGGTTATAGTATAGTATAGTATACATTGTGTCCTTTTTCAAGACAGTAGGAATAATGTAAAAGAGATTTGGCAGCTATTTCTAGCAAGTCAAATGACAACATAGAGATCACTCAACTAGCCAAAAATACAATGTTTATAATTTATATGTGAATCTATGAGAAACTAGTCTATAATTTAGTATCTTTCACATTCTATAACAATATTTCTACTTTGTTTTCTGAATTGATGGCATTTTAGACATTTGTATTTTTATATGATATATCCAACTCTAATTGACCTGAACAAATTTCAAGTCAAATTCATAAACTAAATCTTTTATATCATCAAGCTGACTTAGTTTGTTATACAATTCAAACTGAAATACAGAGGTATAATTGATCTAAATTTCAATGACCAAAATCTCTTACTCTTTCCACTGTATATTTTCTTATTTCTCAAGTATGAATGTTGAACTACTATGATTTCTTGGATATTTATAAAAATATTATGAGATTTTATTAGCATGACCAAATTTAACTGACTTTGAAGTAAATTAACTAAGTAATGAAGGTGCCTGGGTTGATATCAGTGACGTGGGGAGAGTGTGCAAACCAAAATCAATCCTTCTTCAAGCAGTATTGATTTATCTGAAATGCATAGAAATCCTATGGTTAACATGTTAGTCAACGAATATTGAGGTTACTGTATTCCAGTTCAAAATAGAATACCATGAGTCTCAAAGTTTTCCATGCTGCCAGTTTAGAAATATACACTTTGAACTGAAGAATTAGTTTTATTTGTCTTCCTTAGATTCTTAAACTTCATCATTCAGTTTCTAATTTTAACCCTTCTTTGGAAGTTTTCTATTATATATATATATATAGAGTGAGATGCGTCTTTCCCTGAAGTCTATGTTAACCTCTCAGTGAAACAGTTTGATTCTATTGGAAGGATGCAACCAAAGGCCAGCTGTCTGTTGGTTTTTTATTTGAAGATAGAAGTGGTGGAAAAACTTATATAAAAGAAGAATTTTAAAAAGTATTCATTCATATGTAGAATTGTGAACATTTACAGCTCTTCCCTCAGTCATGCTATAGGATCTGCCACATAAGATATCTTGCTGTTAAGTTAGAAAATTACTTTTTTATTAATTAGCTAAAGGAGAAGAAGCAGTGCCCAAATCTTTATAGCACATTTCATGATAGCTGACATTGACAAGGCAAATACTTAGCCTGAACATCTGCAGGTTAATGTGTGAAGGGTGAGGACAAAATGCTGGAAACAGAGTGGATTCTGTTTTAAATGTTTGCATGATCTTGATGGTGAAACCAGGCAATATGTTAAGCCCTACTGCCCAAAAGTTACTATCCCTATATAATATATGTCATCTTACATTTTTTTTTTATCAGATCATTCTAAATAATCTCACAAGTAAAATGAGAGTGGTGAATTTAGGGATGGTTGAGAGAATCTGAATATTTCTATTATATATGCCCACGATACACCATGTACAAATTTTATAGATTACATCGATGTTGAACTTGAACTCTTTCACACTGCATAAAGTTAATGCTGGTAAAATTTTAATTTCAGTTTTCAAGATTTATTCTTTAAAACTATAAGATATTTCACAAAAGACAAACATTCATTGCACAGATAATGCATGATCTTTGAAAGCCTATCTATGAGAGTAGTAGCTTTAACTAAAACTATTACATTAAAGAGGGGCAACCCTTCAGTCTGGAAGGTAGCCACTTTCATGCTGATGACAATAAATTTCACTCATTCTATTGTGATGGGGATGGTGATAGAAAAGGCATCAAACTTGTACAAAGCTACACCAAAACATAACAGTCAGATCAATGAAAAATCCTAATTGCATGTACAAGACAAATACTATGCATGTTGCATGTTAGGAAGGGCATCCTGCTGTAGAAACACTGCCAGATCAGATTGGGACCTAATGCAGCCTCTTGGTTTCCCAGACCCCAGTTGAACCATCCAACCCATGCCAGCATGGAAAACGGATGTTAAACGATGATGATGATATATATCTCAAATTGTTGGATCAGGTGATGAAAGTCATGGAGAAGGTCATAGCCCAACTAATTAGGGAGAGAGTTAGTTTAGATGAGATGCTGTTTGGGTTTGTGCCAGGGAGAAGCACCACTGATGCTATATTTCTGGTAAGACAGCTGCATGAACTTTTGACAGGGCCTCTATGCTCATGAATTTGCCCACCAGAACTAGTGAAGAAGTTCCAGGTGTGGAAACAAGGTCTAGAATCGAAGGGCCTTAGAGCTAACCTTGCAAAAATCAAAGTAGAAAAATTGAGAGAAAAATTGGACATAAGAAGCATCAGAAGTGGTGTTCAAGAGAGACAACTGTGCTGGTATGGTCATGATGTGATGTGTATGGACGAGGACAGCTGTGGGAAGAAGTGTCACACCCTAACAGTGGAAGGAACCTGTGGAGGGGATAGACCCAGAAAGACATGGGATGAGGTGGTGAAGCATGACCTTTGAACGCTGGGCCTCACAAAGGCAATGACAAGTGACCAAGACCTTTGGAGACATGCTCTGATAAACCTGTGTACAGAGCAATGAAACTGTTGTGTGTGCACTTGTTCAGTGTCAGGGAATTGCTGAATTGTGGAGTAATGTTGAACAGCTGCTGTCATGTGTAGGACAGATCTGGTTGTCAACCAATTCCATTGTAATGACTATTCTGCTACTCTCCTTTAACTAGGCAGAGAAAGGCACTTTTACTTTGTTTGATAACTGTTGTGAAAGATATTATTTGGTAACCTCTATGTGTCTGTTTGACATGCTAAAAATTGCACTTAAACTTTATCATCTCTAAGTAGAGAAAGTCACATTAGACAATGTGGTCATAGAAATAAGACGGGGATAAAAGAGTGAAGTATGATCTTTCTTCTATACAAATTTGTATTGAACTTTGAAGAAAGCGAAAAGTATAATATTAAGTAAATATAATTAAATTAATGCTTATAATTTTAAACTCATTAAGTTAGACTGGAATATCAAGGTAGCTTCAGTTTGAATACTAGCCAATAAACAGATTATTTGAACTATTAAATAGCAGCAAACTGTTTCTGAGACTTATTATTTCTGAAGTAATAAATTAGGAATAGTTATTTCTAGGCCACAAAACTGTAGATGATTATAATTGACTGAGCTGATTCCAGTACATGATAAAATTTCAATTTATCAGCATTAGAGAGAATGTAACTACTTTTTTCCATCACCTTTCTTGCTATTAATTTGAATTCAGAATGTTGAGAGACAGAAAGTAGACAATGAAAAGTATTTAGTTCTATTGTCTACCATTTCATATATTTTATTTTCCTTCTTGGCCTTTTGATCAAGGCAACATTTTGGAATTTTATGTGATGATAAAACATTTTGACATGGACTGGAAATATTCCTTTCAGTGCTTAGTTCCATTAAATATATTCCAAAACAGGAACAAAAAGAACTAGCATATGCAAATTAAATTCATTTAGCAGATATCCAGCTCTATCAATTTATCAACAATGCAGTCACTTTGAGTCATTCAGATCTCTTATATTTCAAGCTCTGTGATATACATTTTGCAAAAACTGTCAGTAGTAGATGTCATACAAGATTTTCCAGTATGACTTCTCTTTCTCTTATAATTCTGATATCAACAGCAGCTTCACCTTATGCTTGAGACCTGTCAGTACATGACTATCTATGTACAACTGAAACTGTGCCATTATTTTATTTCCATGGTAGACTTTTATCAGCTCAGACAATCTAACATTGTTCATCTTTTAAGTCTAAATGCACATACCTTCTGCTTGGAAAGATGTTAATCACACCTCATGTTGAATTTAAACTTTAATGCTATTCTAATATCCTTTCCATTTCTTTTGTTCCAAATATATATATTTTTTCTTAACAAAACAATACTTGTAACAAAATAAAATGGCAATATTATTATTTTTTATTGTTGTTGTTGTTGTTGTTATAGTTGTTGTTGCTGTTGTTGTTGTTAATATTAATAACAACAACAACAACAATAATAATAATAACACTAATAAATGGTGTGTAAGCAATAAAATAACAGAAGCAAAAAAAGAAAAAATTAATTTCCAAAAAGCAGGGAAACCTCCAGGAACTGCTCTTCTTCTGGACATCCCACAAAACCATGGTCACCATGACTACTAGTGCAAGTGCTCTCATGCTATCCTCTTCCCTCATGTACTGACACATGCTCAGAGCAAGTAGGGCCACAGAACCCATCCTTACCACTCTTATCCACCTCTCAACTAATTTGCTGGAAGTTAGCACTTCCCTATACAACCTTACTTTCCTTTTCAAAAGAAATTTTAAAAAGTTGATGAGGGCTTGGCCTAAGAAGAAGGTATCTGTCTTCAGTTCTTTCAGTCTGGTCTGCTACATAACATCTAAGGCCACCAAAACAGATAAAAACTGCCTGTCCTTCCCTACATAAGGAAGGTGGCAGGGCAATCTTCACAGTGGTCTCACCTGAGTGATGGATTTCTCCTACATGCAACAGCAGGTGTTCAACATGATAATAATTGTTATAATACTGTCTATTATTAGCCACAAAGACTCAAGACATTGAAGCCAATATAGAAGGATGAAATACAATGCACAAAAGTTGAGGTTTACATCAATCAGAAGAAAATCAACAATCAAAATATAGCAAAAATACAAAAATTTAAATTTAAAAAAGATTTCAACAAGAAAATAATTCCCCAATAGTGGCACAGTTCACCTTGGGTAACTTGGAGAGAAGCCCACACAAAAAGGCTTAGATTACTCAGTTATCTCCCAGGCATCTAAAGTGTGCTCTCCCAGTTTCTTTCCTCTTTCTTAGAAAAGCATACTCAGAGTAGCTCATTCAGACTCACCATTCTTACCACTAGGGGTCTGTTGTAAACTGGACATGAAAAGAAAAGAACATTACAAAGACAGGTTACATAGTTTGTTGGGGCTTACATAATATCAAATGGTGGTGGCGGTGGGCATGAGATGAACAAATCATACATAGTATACAAATACAAGAATGATACAGTTCTCCTTGATAACTTCAACTCAGGCCAATTAGGGAACCCCACAGATGCAAGATTACTGACCACTGTATGGTAAGTGCCCTAGGGTCACACATTTTAATAGAAATGTAGTCAACTGAGTCATCTCATGATTTAACTAGTAATTATATTGTAAACCTATCAAGAGAAGAAAAACAGATTCAAAATTACAAGAATTTGAACTCAGAATATGCAGGGAAATAATTTAAAGTGTCAAGGGATCTCTTTTTTTTAAGCTCCTCTGATTCTTTCATTCAGTATTCTCATAAAACCATATATATACTGGATCCTATAAAGGGAAGGTATGTCAGAAGAAAGTAATTCAACAACGCAGGTTGATGAACCATAAGACGTGTGGCCAGAACCTCCTGGAAAATAACCATAGTGAGGGACATTCCACAGTTGAATTAGAACAGTCACAAACAGTGAAAGAAGACATGCACCCAACACCAGAGCTGAAGACACCTCCGAAAGGAGGGGCCCCGCCACGTCAAAACGGTAGAGGAGTAGGGGCCAAAACCGGACGTGGTTCCTCCTGATGATGTCTTGAGCTAACTGGATCCTATAAAGGAGCTGTTGTGGTAGCAGACCACGAAACATGGTTGAAATTCCTTCCTTGGTGGGAGTATACTTGACTAAATTTTCACAATGTATGTTCCTGGCAAGATTTGAGCTCAGAATGTAAAGAGATTTAACAAAATTCTTAAAACTATTTTGTGTTGCTCTAAATTCAAAATTTTGTTTTGATAAGTCAATGAGTTAAAATAATAAGTGAGGGAGTAGTTTACACAGTTATCTGAAGACAGATCTATAAAATTAAAAATATATATAATAGAGTCACCATTCTGGACTTGATACTAAAACATTTGGTGTTTAGTTCCAAATATGTTTTTAGTTGCAAGGATAAATATTTTTGAAGCATATATAATTGTTATAAGCTTTAACTGAAATCCTATATCTCATATTTATACAACTGATACAGTAAAAAAAGAATATTTTAATGTAGAAGATGTCTTCTCTGTTGTTGGTTGCTCAATAAAATGCATCAGGTTTATGCAATAAAATGGTTGGTAAAAGGAAAGACATCCTATCATAGAAAAGACATGACAAAAATGACAAATCATTGACTACTGGCTGTGTAATGTCAGTATGCATGAATGTGCTAAGAGGAAACTGGACATCAGAAATACTCACTGCACTATTCGAGAGAGGAGTCCATGATGTGACATGCATGCAGTGATAGTTGGGTAAAAAAAAAAAAGTGTCAAATGTTGCTAAGTGAAAATGTCTGTAAAAAAGGAAGACCGAAGAAGTGTAACTGAAGAAAATGATGAAGGCAGAATTCAAGGTGACAAAGGACTGAGACAAGTGGAGAGATGCTGTGTTAAAAGTAATCTGTCCAACCATTATTAGTATGAAAAAGCAGACATAAATATGATGATGACACAGGGAGTTTTAGTTAATTTTGAAACAGAAATACAAAAATATTAAATGCAGAGCAGGGTTTAAATTAAATATCTAAGTAACATAAAAAAATCCTACACCCAAGGAGGTCAGCCATTTTAATTAAAAAAAAACTGAAGCAAAGAGCTATAGAAATAGAAAAAATTTACAAGAAAAAATAAACATTAATAAAAACACCTGTATCATGATATTTTAAAATGTCATAGCATGAAAAGTCACTCCATGATAATTACTCAGAAAAAGATGAAGAGAGCAGATATAAATCAAGAAAGAATTCAATCCTAACTGAAAATTCCTTGGCTCAGAGCTGGATTGAGTTAGTAAATATTCATTGAACTAAAACAATATCTTTTTATCTGAAGCTATTAATGTTACTCAATGAAGTAGAATATAGTAACTGGGTGGAAGCTGGAGAAGCTGATAATCATATTTTTCTCTGGATTCCCAGTCTCAGACAAAACAGTATATATTTTTTTAATGATAGAATTGCAAACTTCATACACTGAAATATTCTATTATTACCAAGAATCCCAATAGAGAAAATACTATAAATGCACACCATGATGATTCTGAGAAAATATGACAATGTAATCAATGAGAAGAGGTCAGTTGTTACTGACAGAAAATAATAAAGGCAGTCATCTTGATTTTTATTATTCAAGAGCCCAGAACAAGAAATATCTCTTGATAGATATATCAATCCCAGTGGGCAAACACGTATCTTTAGAAGAAATGGAGAATTTATCTAAATATAAATATCTAGAAATAGATAAATACAGAATATGACATTTGGAATAGAAATAATTCCCATAATAATAAATATGTTATGAATTATGCAAAGAGACACAATTATATATCTTAAGATCCCCTAAATCCAAATATATATAATAGCCAGCTATGTAACATGCTTAATGTATATACACATACAAGATATGATAGTTTTGCCCATGATAAAATCTCTTTTAGACATTCTGTGTTAACACATTTGTCAGAGAGAGACAAAAATGATCCCAGTAGTGGCTAGTGAGAATGCCAGATACATTTTGGCTTTCTGTTTCTTATATATCAAAGATGACAAATTTTGTCTAGATATGTAACTATAGGTACATGTAAGCAAGAGAGTCAAAATGTTTCCAGCATTCTTGCTAGCCATTACTGGGACAAAGTTTTGTCTTCCTCCTATATATATTGTTTTTAGCACCAAATCTATAAGAGATTTTATCTTGAATATAAACTGCAGTATCTTGCCTGTCATTATGGATACACATATGATATATGTATGATACATAAATGATAATTTTAATTTAATGCTGCTTCAGTTGTGAGATGTAAGAATGAATGAATGTATGTATGTATGTATGTATGTATGTATGTATGTATGTATGTATGTAGTGAATATATAAGGATTTATATCTAGGATGGTACCATTTAAGCACTCTGTTATAATCCAAGTCATGGCTAACCACATCGAATGGCAAGGAACAACCTAGGACTATTCAAGTTAAACAATCTTAATGGCTATTTCATCCAAAGATTTCTTGGATAATAAATAGTACAGAGTGTATAAAGAGAATAATATATCTTCACATTTTTTATTATTACAGTCAATTATACAGTATAATCAATTTAAATCTGTCCAGCATATATTTCTTCTGCATGGATATCTTGCAATGTGCTTTTCTTTTGCATCTGGTTTGCTCATCAGGTTAAAAATCTATGTAGCTGCATTCAAGGTATTGCATACTAACTTCAAACTGCAGCAGCAGTGTGCAGCATCTTGAATGAAGGTGCATAGACTTTTAGCCAGATGAACAAACTGGTTGCAAATGAAAACCACATTTCAAGATATCCATGCAGCAGAAACATATGTTAGACAGATTTAAAATAAATATACTGTATATCTAGCATTGGACCTCACGGAGGCAAAGTGGCTGAGTTCTTTTTGAGTGTTGGGCCTCATGAAGGCAATGACTGAGATCTTTGGCATTATGTTGTGCTTGAGAAGAAGACCCATCAAGTTGAGCAAAATTGCAGTTGTGGCAGATACTAGTGTCATACAAATTGGCACCTGTGCTGGTGGCATGTAAAAGCACCCATTACACTCTTGGAGTGGTTGATGTTAAGAAGGGCATCCAGCCATAGGAAACCATAGAAATTAGACTGTAATCTAGTGCAGCATTCAAGCATGCCAGCCCAATCAAACTGTCTAACCCATGCCAGCATGGACAACGGATGTTAAATAATGATGATAATATATAATTAATATAAAAAATGGGTCGATGTATTATTCTCCTTATACACTGAATTTTTTTGTATATACATATATATATATATATATATATATATATATATATATATATATATATATATACATATATATTTCTTCCACTACGTCATACACACACACACACACACACACAAACACACTAACAGATAAACCACCAAATCATGCAAACACACACACACACACACACATACATATGCACACACACGTTCTGTTATCACACACACACTCGCAGACTTTCGCAAACGCACAGATTCATCTCCCTTTTTCACTCTCCTATCTTAGAAAGAACTTTTCCCCCACCACCTCCTCTTCCGGTGTTTTCATCATGTAACCTCGTGGGCATCGGTACCATTTTCCTCTTTCTCCGTTCTTCCATTCTCCGAACTTTCCATCTTTCCGACGAAGGGCTACGCCCGAAACGTCATACACTCTCTCTTTCCTTTCCTGAGCGTCCAATAATACTATCCATATCACGTCCTCACTTTGTTGTTTTTTTGTTTTTTTATTATTGTTTTTTGAACTATATATATATATATATATATATATATTGTGTGTGTGTGTGTATATATTTATTGTAAGATATTATAAGCTCTTATCAACTAGAATTAGATAGCTGTGAAATACTAAGCCCATCAGAAGGGCATTCTTTTCCTATCTTGGATTACTGCTTACAATATTTTATATTTGTTATATTTAAAATATTAGCCATTACTTAAAAATATACATATTCTTGAGGTTAATTCTCATCATAGATATCGGATCAAAGTATGATAAAACATTATGCTGGACAGTTGTAGAATAGCTTATCTCTTAGGGTTAAGGTAAGATAATAGTATAACAGTCTATATAATAGCTGGGGTGGAGTGAATCACAAATTAACTGCAATCCTGCTGCGATATTTGAGGTGGTCTAACTGATGGTTTGTACCATTAAAACATTTAAAGCTTATTTTAAGAGAGGGAGAGGGAGAGGGAGAGAGAGAGAGAGAGAGAGAGACTGAGACAAAGAGAGAAAGTGAGATATGCAGGTGTTCTATGGTGAAATTGTTGCTATAGTGATCTACATTACTTATGAGGTTTGAATCCCATTAGATTGTGTTTCCTTTTATTGTTCTAGATTAGTGCTTAAAGATACACAGCACACTCACACACACACACACACACACACACACACACACACACACACACACACACACACACACACACACACACACATACAAGAATCCCCCATGTTATAAGAGGAATGAGTTCCTGAAAAGCATGCTGTAACACAAAATCATATAAGGCGAAATTAATTTTCCCACTGATTTTCATATTATAATGTGATAATGCATTCTGAGGGATTCTTTTCAAAACAATAAAAGACCACTTTTATGCATGAAAATAAGAACTTTTAAGAATACAAGATACAATATGTATAAATAAAAACAGTTCAAGAATAATACATTATGGAATAAATAAGAAACTAACATTGTAACAGGGTGCATTATTACCACAAAAGATGTTGACTACTTTGTGAAGGATAGTGGTGGCGAAATAAGATTTACAAGGAGAATGAGGGGCATTATCTTCTATCTTATAGTTCATCATCAGCAGCATCTGTTTGAGGGGTGAGGAACTTAAACAAAATTGCTTCATGCTTATTGTGCATCATCTCAGTGAAATCGTTGTAAACTTCTCTTGGAATCTTTGTTATGTTCATGATTTGATACAGCAAAAACGTGCTCTCTAAATGCCAGCCCTTTAACAATATTCTTTGAAGTCAGTTTAAGTGAGTTAGTAGAATTTCTGTAATCTTATCAGTATTCTCAGTTTACTCTTGTTCTAACAGCATCAGCGCCTCATTAGATGAACTTCCTCTATAGGATGCTCCTCACTCAATCACACCCTTCTATATGACATCAAACCCTACATCATTTGCAAATGTTAGAATATCTTTGCAAATTTGATGCAGATTTTCTGCTTGTGGAAAATTCTGATACAGTCTGGCCATATATTTTTTCCAGCACCACTTAAAAATTGAGAGTTTAATTTTATACATTGCCTCAGCTATGTTATCCACAGCGTCTATGATGTTGAACTTCTTTCATAAGTGTCTAACTGTCCTTATCAATAGCTTTCATGAGTTGTTTTAATGCTCTTCTCAGATAATATACCTTGACATTAGCTATTACACCTGGATCCCATTGGCTAGAACAATGAAGTATTCTTGCTCCAGCCAATGAATATATTCTACTCTCATAGTTCATTTAAGTTCACTTGGTTGCTTATTGGATTGTTTTGAAGGAGCAATACTTTGTTTGAATTATTATTGCACCTTTCAAAAGCAGGAAAAAGTACATTGTAAACCACTCTTCAAAAATACAAACTATTTGTAATTACTCTCATGCTTATTGGTACATTATGACTAGTCTGACCTTCAATCTATACACCCAAGAGATGTTCCATTTTTAGCATCTATGAAAATTCAAGATCTAAAATCTATGAAAATATGTCTGAGCAGTTATTGGAGTAACTTCTTGAGCACTTGATTTAATTTTCTCTCTCTTGTTACATATCGTTTGAACTATAGACATTGCAAATGATAATGTGTTGATAATGAGGCTGATTTTTTATTCCTGCTTAAAACTTTTTTAAAACACCAAAATTAATATTTAGCATTATACTTTTACAGTTCCTTTTTACCCTTCTGCTTCCAGTTGCACTTGATGACTTCTTTCTGATGTCTTGAATTATAGGTAAATCGAAAAGTGGTGGTGATTAACAATGATATTCAGATATAATGATCCAAGACAGGAATGAAAATGTTTCCCCACTGATGCACAAGAAGTGGGTGAAGAAACTGTTAAAGTACAAGGTTCTTGAAACTGTAGTGAGCAGATGGAACATGAGAGGGAAAACAGAGTCAGCAATGATCAGGTCATTTGAGCATAATAAAAATATGGAAAAAAAAAATCAACCTTTGAATGTTGGGACTGATGGAGGCAAATTGACTGAGTACCTTTCAAGCATTGGGCCTCATTGAGGCAAAGTGGCTGAGTTGCTTTCGAGTGTTGGGCCTCATGGAGGCAAGGTGGCTGAGTTCCTTTTGAGCATTGGGCCACAATTAGGCAAAGTAGCCAAGCTCATTTTGTGTGTTGGGCCTCATGGAGGCAATGACCAAGACCTTTGGCATTATGTCATGCTTGAGAAGAAAACTCATCAAGGCGAACAAAGTCACAGCTGTGGCAGATACCGGTGTCATGAAAATGGCACCTATGCCAGTTGCACGGAAAAGCACCCATTACGCTCTTGAAGTGGTTGGCATTAGAAAGGGCATCTAGTTATAGAAAACAATGCCAAATCAGACTGGATCCTGGCACAGCCTTCCAGCGTACCAGACCAGTCAACTGTCCAACCCATGCCAGCATGAACATGGACGTTAAATGATGATGATGATGATGACGAGGATGATGAATAAAAGGAGAAAAAAATCATGGGATATGCATGTAATGCATACCCCACAACCTATGCAAAACACTTTTAATTCAACTGCATAGCTCAAACAATTTATGCACTACACATGTAAACATTGTACAATTACCATTCAAGATCAGCAATAACATAACACAACTCACACAAACTATGCTCTACAAAATCACTACCAAATAACATACAGCATAAACCTACATAGTAAAGGCCCAATTAAAGAACATAATACATACTTTTATTAAGCAATATGCAACATTATAACTCTTATAACTCACACAACTCACATTCAACACAACTGCCAGTCATTAATATAGAACAATGCACACATCAAATATAAACACAAATAAAATAACAAAAAAATAACAATAAAATAACCAATAAAATAACAAAATTCAAATTTCAAATGCTCTGCACAGCCATCAAAAGACTAAAATAGCATCAAAAATAACCAACAAAACAAAGCCTATGACACATAGACTGATTCAGCATAGAAATAAATTCAACAGCCCCAAAGCGATATTGCACATAAATACTGAGGTTCATATCATGGTGCAATACAAATTCACATAAAGCTGCTGCATAATCATTGATAAGAAGAGACTATGTGCCAGTTGGTGATAAGAAGAAATTGTATTATAAGCAATGTGGCTACTTTGATACAAGAGTAAAAAGGAAAGAAAAAGTTGAGTTTTATGCTCACTTGAAGTATGAAATGATTAAGCGCTAGAGAAGTTAACAAGGTCATGACTCTCTTAAATATCATCAGGGTCTTGGAAACAGTGAAAATGGATATGAGAGCAAACTTGGAAAACTTGATCTTAATCTGGCAGTAGGTACAATGCAGAAATATGTTTATTAAGATCAGCAAAAATTATTGAGAAAGTCTTCTATAGAAAGTTAGAACAGATATGAAGAGCAGACAAATTCTTACATTGAAGGTACAAAATATTCTCCACACTAATCATTATCTGTAGTTCAACAGAAAGCATAATGGGATGGACAAACACCATTGTCCAAGAGAAGAAACCTTACACTGCATGGAATTACATAGTCAATTCCATCACAAAACCAACAAATTAAAAGACCAGGAGGCATCATGGAGGTGGCTCAACAAGGTTGACTTAAAAAAAAATACTGAAAGCCTTAATCATCGCTGCCCAAGACCAGGCATTGAATACCAACTCAGTGAAAAAGAATATATACCACACAAGTGTGAAGGACCTCTGCAGAATGTGTGGAAAGAAGGTTGAATTCATGACTCACATTGTTAGTTCTTGTGAAAGTCTTGCACAGAAAGAGTACAAGCATAGACATGACATGGTAACCCAAAGCCTCCACTGGCTACTATGCTGTAAGTATGGATATGAGGTTATGGGTGCTTGGTACCACCATACACCAGAAAAGGTAATGGACAAAAAGGGGAAGGCAAAAATCTTCTGGGACTTTGATTTCCAGACAGACAAGGTGTTAGAGCACCGAAGGCCGGATATAGTAACCTTTAGGAGGGACAAATAAGAGTGCCTAATAATTGATGTGGCAGTGCCAGAAGATCAACATATCATCATGAAAGAAAGAGAAAAGGTTGATAAATATGGAGACCTGAGAAATGAGATTGCTGAAATGTGGCAGCCATGAGAGTCAAACATATAATATCAACAGTTTATAAAAATGGTAGTGATTTATGTTGAAAAAGAAAGTGAAAGTGTACATGTACAAAATTCTATAGTGTTCATAGAGGAGGCCACTATGGGCTAATATAGATCTCTACAAATATCAGTTTCCTTTGACTACCAAGAGTAAAATGTCATTCCTTATCAGTCATTCCCCAATCTGCAGATACATGCTGAGAGTAGACCCACTCATTTGTGCCATGTCACTACCTTCACCTGTCTTTTGATCATTCTACTGGAAATCGGCCCCTTTCTCTCCACCCTCATTCTCCTCTATAAATAGTGCTTCAAAAAAATTGATTAAGGCTTGACCTAATGGAAATGTGTTTGTCTTTAGCCCTTTCAATCACATCAACCATACAATCTCTTTCAACACAGCCATCCACTAGACTGAAGAAAACTACCTGCCCTTTCTGGCTAAAGGAAAGTCATAGAGCAATTTTCATAATAACAATGGATTGATTTAAATAATAATAATAATAATAATAATAATAATAATAATAATAATAATAATAATAATAATAATAATAATAATAATAATAATAATTAAATAGATAAATAAATAAATATATAAACAACTATGATGATCTGAAGTGGGAAATACGAAAGTTGTGGTCAATGAAGAGAGTAGATGTGATACAAATAGTAATTGGTGCACTTGGAAGTATCACCACTCAACTACCAACATGGCCACCCAGTCTTAGATAAGTGAAAATACATCTACAGGTAAAACAAGTTTGGGTTTTCATACAATGTAAACTGCACCAACATTATGAAATGCTAACTGAAAAGAGGTGGCTTAAATATGCACCAGATGAAAATCTCTGGAATACAATGCAGTCAAAAAAGATGAAATCAAAAGAATTCGATATTGTTGCTAAGGATCAGCAGGAGACCTCCTAGGTGAAATATCACTCTCACATGTACAAATCTGGAAATAGAGATAACCAGAATGTGCAAATGAAAACTAAAATAATCTATATAATAATAGGTGCCTTGAAACAGATTAAAACACTGAACACACAAATACATAACCAAAAACCACAGAATTTACAAATATACAGAAAAGGGTATTTTAGGCAATGCACATGTATCAAAGTAATTTCAATCTAGCAGAAAATAAATTTAAAAAAACACCACACCTACCTAAGGCATATCTGTACTCAGTAGTGTAGAAGAAGCACACTTTTAAAAAATGACTACTAGAAAATAATAATAATAGTTTCAATTTTTGGGACACAAAGCCAGCAGTATTGGAGAGTGGTGGTGGTGGGGGGGGGGGGGAGGTAAAGCAATTGCATTGCCTCTAGAACTTGAATGATAATTTATTTTATTAACCCAAGAGAGACGAAAAGTAAAGTTGACATCTGGAGGATTTCAACTCAGAATGTTAAGGAAAAAAAAAAAAAGGTAAAAACAGAAATACTGTAAAGCATTTTATTCTGACATCTTCCTGAATCTGCCAATCCACTACTCTGAAATTTTGGGAAGAGCAGTTACTTGATTAATATTAATCCCTAGTACCTGATTTGTGCTTTATTCTGTCATCCCACAAGGATGAAAGGCAAAACCAACTTTGACAGAATTTGAATTTAGACTGTTTACAACCAGAACAAATTCTGCAAAACATTTTATCTGACGTGTTAATGAATTTATTAATCCACTGATTACACTTGAAGTTAGAAGCATGAAGTTTAAAATTCCAGGATAGAAGGTACAGAAAATTTTGCTGTGCGTTTCTTTCCTAAGATGTTAAAGAGAATCTACTCCAATAAGAAGTCGAAGCCAAAATATGGATGGGTTCTCTTTTATTGGCAGTAGTAGTGATGGTGGCAGTGTAATGGTACACCAATTAATTTATATACCAATCACAACTCTACAATAATGATGTGCTTGCTTATTAATTCTTAGGCATCATTAATGTTATACAAGTCAATGCATATCAATTAGAATCCTTAAAATTTGTTGAACAGACTCCTTACAAGATCAAGAGGAAAACCCCAAAGCTAATTACCCAAGAAAAATATATAATTTTTGAAAAATATATTTGTTGGAGAGAAAATATGATAGTATAAGAATAACAGAAAATACATGGGTGTTTGACAAATTGATAGCTGTGATCTTATATACCTGGAAGGCATGTTTGTATTTTTAACAATTATTGTGGCTAGTATGTGATATGATTCTAATGATTGTGAGATTGCAATTAGTGTATTAATTAGTATAATAAACTAAATAACAATGCTAGCAGCAAGAGTAATAATAGTAGTAGTGATGAGAGCAAGACTGGAGACTACAACAACAATGAGAATGACGATAATATCTACAACAGCAATGTAGCAAAGAAGACAACAATAATGATGATGATGGTGATGATGAGAATATTACTGCTGTTGATGAAAAGGAGAAGGTGAAGGATAACAGGATTGAGATGTAAATGATTTTGCAAAATAGCTAGATGATGATGGTAATGTAGAATATAATGCTTTATTTTAATCTTCACTATTGCTTTGCTCTTGAAGAAGGCCCTCCCAGACTAATGAGATTAATGTAATTAATGTTCCTCTTGAATAATTACAAACTGATGGTTGTTTGAAAAACTTGTGCAGGAAGGGAATTTCTGAGTGCAGGCATTATAGGTTGAAAAGACTAGCTGTTGAGGTTAGTATGAGTATGAAGCTGGCATGGACACAAAATGTGTGATGAGAGTGGTAGAAATGAGGGCTGGAAGTGCTTGAGTGGAGATAATACCAAGGTCAGCCCCTTCAGAAGAATAGAACCAATTGTAATAACAGCAGAAAAGACAAAGTGAGAGAACAGTATGTGACAGACTAGAGAATGATGTGTGTTTTTGACTGACTTCATGCCTATCACATGAGTGGCAGCTCATTTTTAGATGCAGTTTAAGATGTCTGTGTTTGTATCAGCAGCACTATTCTAGGTGTAAGAGCTTTCATTGTAGCTCTCATCTTAGCTTTGTAGTGAGTTAATAGCAATGGGCGGATTTTTTGGTTTAGAAGTGATGATCAGTTTATGTGATGCAGTCTTTGTTATGCTGAGGATGAGTGTTCACTGGAAGAGATTGAGACTTAGCATTTGAAGCAATAATTAGGGTTTTTGTTACATGCTGATCTTGTTTGGTGGTGAGAGACAAAAGGTTGAGATGCAATAAAATTTCTGTTATATGTATAGTGATTTTGTCTTTTGTTATTAGAGACAACTTTGGTTGGATTCCTATTACTGGTGGTAGCTGTAATGATAATGATGATGATAATGACTGTGATCATGATGATGGTGATGATGATGGTGATCATGAATATGATGATGATTATCATTATCATCATGGTAGTTGTGGTGATAATGGTGATGATGGTCATGTTGGTAATAATGATGGAAATTAGGAAGATGGTGATGCTGCTGTTGCTGATGTTTGTGATGGTGGTGATGATGGTGATGAATAATGGTAAATAACAATGAGTGTCAATAATTGTAGAAATAACAGTTCATGAGAATCAAATAAGTGACAAGGGTAATTAAGATGATTACTAGGATGATGATAATGATAATAAACAAAATATTAATAATATTATTATGGTTGTTGTTGTTGTTGTTGTTATTTTAGCAGTTGTTTTTTTTTTTACTAATGTTGTCTCAGTTTTGTTTCTGTTTTTGTTGTTAATATTTTAAAGGTCAGAAATGATGATAATTAATGTTCAGTCATGTAATACTAATGAAAAATAGATCAAAGTTAGCAATTTTATGATTTCAATGACAGTGATAATGGTGAAGATGATGATAATGATGATGACAATGACAATGATCTTGCTAATGCTAATGATGATTAAAGCCAACAACGATGAAAGATGACTGTAATAATGATGATGATGTTGGTGAAGATGATAATGATGATGTTAATGATTATAATGCTGATGCTGATATTGATAATGCTAATGATGTGGTTTCTGACAACAAAGAGGATTATAATAATGATGGTGGTGTTGATGATGGCCATGAGAGTGTTTAAAAAACAATACATATAAAGAAGAATTTTAAAAATTAAGTGAAATGAGGAAGTTATATGACTTTTTATAGTGAAATTTGGAATGAAATATTAATTAAAAAAACGAGAATGATCACCTTGCCAGTATTGGGATACATCCATTCGCGTACCTGCATGGAACAATTGATTGAAGTTAGCCTCAGTGTCCCACATGAGAAAGATATAGTCCATTGGAATTGAGCTTATGAGGTCCAAGAAAAACCATGTTCTTATATAATGTTTGGCTATGAGTTTTGGATCTAATATGATTTCGTCTGCAAAATCATTTGTGATGACACCTGGATAAAAAGAAGAAAGAAAACAATAAAATACAATGAATAAATTGACATATGAAGTAAGGTGAATTAAGCACCTTAATATTAAAATAACATATATAAAAACTAGAGATTTTGTTCAGGAAAATTACTTAACAAAAATTTTTCTGATTCAGAAGTAAAAGTTGTAAAAGTAATAATCTTATTTTGCTGTTTAGATAATTCTGTTAATTTATGACCAAGTGTTCTAGCAATGAAAAACATGCCATAAACACACGCATGTGCACGCGCACACACACACACACACACACACACACATCTACTCATGAGATTGAATGGCACATTACATGGTGTATGTGTTAGAACTAAGATGCTGTAGTGAGACAGGCCTTGAATGTAGAAGACTTGAGAAGATGGGAGGAAAATGAAATTAGCACAATCTGCTGGATTTGCAATGTAAATGTGCATAAATGACAAAATACAAATGTGTTAAGAGAAAAACTGGGTACAAGAGGAATCAGATATTTGCTCAAAAAAGAAAACTGTGTTGATATGGACATGTGATACAATATGGATGAGGACAGCTGTGTAAAGTAGTACTGCTCACTTAAAGTGGGTTGAGTTTGCAGAAGAAGGAGACCCAGAAAGACATAGCATGAAGTGGTGAACCTTGAACAACACAAAGGAGATGACAAAGGACCAGGATGATTGGCAATATATGATTCTCAAGAAATTCACCCACCTCAGTGAAACTGAGATTCTGGAAGCACAATGTGCACGTGGGTGTGTCCATTGAGGCATGATGGAATGGATGAGAAAGGATTTACAATTGTTCTGAAAATCACATCAGTAAACTCTAACTGAAAATAGACTGCAAAATTTTACCTTTGTGTGTTTACCTTTATAGTAAAATACATATATAGAGATATATAATTGTATCCTATACAATTCTCTGTCTCTCTCTCTCTACATATATATATATATATATATATATATATATATATATATATATATATATATATATATATATATATATATATATATATATATATATATATATATATATATATATATATATATATGGGAGAATATACAAATAATAACAACAGACGAGGACAGGTGGTGTAAATAACAAAAGTATATATTAGTATGACGCTCGGGAATACGGAAAGTCTTTGACGTTTCGAGCTACGCTCTTCAACAGAAAGAATATGGAGACAAGGAGAAAAATACGGAGAAAAAAAATTGAATAGTGTTCAGTCAACGGTCAATCATAATAATATATATATATATATATCAGACAAGTGCAAGAGAAGTTTTTAGCTGAGAATAATCCATTGTATTTGTTGACTTGAAGAAACCCGTTGACAGAGTACCTTGCACTGTGATATGGTGGACTCTGAGGAAGCTAGGAATAGATAAATGGTTTGTGAAAGCAGTACAGGCCATGTACAGAAGTGCTATTAGTAAGGTAAGAGTTAGCAATGAGTACAGTGAAAAATTTGGTGTACAGTTAGGTGTTCACCAAGGGCCTGCCCTCAATCCCTCCTATTCATCATCATTTTCCAGGCCATAACAGAAGAATTTAAGACTGGAAGCCCATGGGAACTATTATATGCTGTTGATCTTGCCTTCATAACAGATTTTGTTATAGAACTAGAAAAGAAATTTCAGGTGTGTAAACAAAACCTGGAATGAAAAGTCTTAAAGTTAACTTAACAAAGACGTAGGTCCTAGTAAGAAATTAGACAGGGCCCAACCCACTTCAGATAAATGGCCATGCTCAATGAGTTGGAAAGGTGTAGGAAAACATTCTGTTTGTTGTACACAGTGCAAGCTTTGGCCACACAAGAGATGCAGTGAAATAGTAGGAGAGTTAACAGAGAGAGTAGTGTTTGTGTGTGGAAAATGTACAGGAACCATGTACTGATACATGGGAAACTGATTTCTTCAAATGTTCGAGAGGTGCTCTGGAAGTATTAGATAATTTCTGCTTCTTAGAAAACCTAATTTGCAGTGTAGGAGCATGTGCCAATAGTGAAACTGCTAGAATAAGAATAGGATGGAGTACGTTCAGAGAGCATTTACTTCTGTTGACAACCAAAGGTCTCTCTCTCTCTCTCTGAGTGAAAGGAAGACTGTATGATGTATGTGTATGGATTGCAATGCTACATGGTAGTAAGATGTGGGCCCAGAATGCAGAGGGCATGTGAAGACTATAGAGAAACAAAGCTGGCATGCTCTGCTGGATGTGCAATATCAGTGAACATGTGCAACAGAGCACTAGTGCATTGAGGGAAAAGTTAGGCATGAGAAGAATGAGAATCAGTGTGCTAGAGATAAGACTATGCTGATTTGGTTATGTTAATGTGTATGGATGAAGACAGTTGCATAAAGAAGTGGTGATAACTTAAAGAGGATGCCCAGGAAGGCATAGGATGAGGTACTGAAAGCTGATCTCAAAATACTGGGCTTCTTTACAAAGAAGATGACAAAGGACTGAGGTATGTGGTGCATTGCAGTGCTCAAGATGACCTGCCCATCACAGAAAAACAGAATCGATATCCTAAAACCGCCCTGGTAATGCTTGCCTATGCAGGCCACTGGTGCTGGTGTCACATAAAAAGCACTGGTGCTGGTGCCATGTAAAAAGTACTGGTGCTGGTGCCATGTAAAAAGTACTGGTGTCACATAAAAAGTACTAGTACTGGTACTATGTAAAATGCGCCTGGTACACTCTGTAAAGTAGTTGGCATTAGGAAGAGCAGCCAGCTTTAGAAATCTAGCCAAAACGGACTATGGAACGTGGTGCAGCTCCTAGACTCACCAGCACCTATCCAACTCATGCCAACATGGAATATGGGTGTTAAATGATGATGATGATGATGATGATGAAGCTGATGATAGTATACATATATATGTGTGTGTATATATATATGTATATCATATAGTTAATGTAGATGCATAATATTTCAAATCACAATACTTTTTACAGTCTATTTGTAAAGTTTTTTGAAAAAATGGAAGTCTATTACGGAAACATTATAAATATTCGTTGCAAAATCAATAATTTTGCAGTCTATTTTCAGTTAGAGTTTACTGATGTGATTTTCAGAACAATTGTAAATCCTTTCTCATCCATTCCATCATGCCTCAATGAACAATATGACAATAGAAGTATTAAACCTTTTGTTCTGGCATTAATCAAGGGTTAAATTGCACTAATTAGATTGAATCCATTGTCTCTTGATAACTTTTATGTAGAATCTGTTCTTTAGAATACTATACTCACATACATACACATATGTGTGCACACATATACTCATACATATACACACAACTACACACAGCCATATTTCTACACAGATGCACATATGTGCACATGAACACATGCTTACACACATAAACATTCCTTTATATTCATATATGCACACACATACGCCTATACATACTTAAATTTATACACAAACACACTCATGTGTGTGTGTGTGTTTAGCGAATTTGGTGGACTTGGCCACTCAAATTTTTGCAATCTGATCATAGACAGAGCACATTATCAACACATTACAGTAATGTGTTGTGCCTATGGTCAAAATTTTAATTTCAGTGATGAAGTTCCCTTCTTTGTTATGGTTTAATCAAGAGAGAGAGAAAATGCTTGTGACCTTTTCAGGTTTTCTGAAACTGCTGAGATTGATATGGTTGATGTTTATCTTTTGAAAGCTAATGTCTATCAGCAAAAAAATTGCCTAAGAAGAGATGATCAGAACAGCAGGAAGGAAGGAAGGATTGGGAGGGTTATTAGTGCATGGCCTGGCCTGACCTGATGAGTATGATGTGGAACGGCTAGCCCAAAGAATAAAAATGAATGTGTTGAGTGTGCTTTGGTCAAGATTGCATGCAACCGGCCAAATAGGAAGTGTGAAGCTTATTGTTGTGGCAATAAAATAGGCAGGAAGGAGAGTTAGTATAATTGTAGCTCAGTGGATATAGTGTTTGTGAATGAGACTTTGCTAATCAGTTGAACAGCCTTCTTTTGTTGCTGACTAACTCTAGATAACTCATATTGGCATACCTTACCCACCTAAGTGGTGGTACTTGCACACAGTTTTCCTGTGAGAAAAACATTCTTTTTGTTTTCTCTACATAGGAGAGATTATAGCACTGGTCATGGAATAAGAATGGACAATGAGTATTGGGTGAAAGAGTGGTGATGATAGAAGCCACTTGCAATATGACAGGATAACTGTAAGAATAGATGGTTGTTGGAAGAGTAGTGGGCAGATGTGATAGTAGAAGGTAGATGTGACAGTAACATGTAGCTATGACAGTGAAAGATAGCTCTGAAGTAGTGAGAAGCTGTGACAGGACAAGATGGATATAACAGGGATATCCAGGAAAGGCATTTCAATAAAAATATTGGCCAGATGTCAATGTGTATAAGATTGTGGAAATAATATGACAGAGCCATCTGACATACACCATTATTAAATATCAAATGTTAAAATGATAAAATAATATGATACGAATAGTGATGAGGATTATGGGGAAGATGATGAAAATATATAAACATTCATGTGAAACTTTCTTCTCCTTCTGAAAACCCCAAGCATGACACCCACATCTCTTGCGTTACACATTACTAATGAGCTGATCCATAAATGGAAAGAAATCCTGGAAGTAGGATCCTCAAAATACAAGGTAAACAACTAAAGAGCCCTCTTACTTAATTTATATTTAATGCTATCCCATCATGTCAATCATGTTTGTTTCCCTATTCAATCTCTACCAACAGCAAAATATACAACTATTCCTGTTCAACTTCTCTTACCAACTTCTCTATCACCCCCTCTATCTTTTAACTTTGTTTCTTCACATTGCATGCATACTTACACTTTTTTCATCTACCCTCTTGGTCATTGTATTCTTCTAATCACTCTCTCTTGATCTAACTTGCTTTCAATGAATGAAAAAAATGTAGAGTAGACCCTCTAGTTTTGGAGGAGACAACATAACTTCATTAATGTTGGAGCTATGAAAGAGACAACATAGGATTGTAGGATTCTTTAGTTTTACTGAAAATAGGACACTATCACTAGTGTTCGTGTCACATTAAATTCACCCAATACACTCCTTAAAATGGTTGTTGTTCGAATAAGCGTCCGACTATAGAAAACTGGTTAAAAATGGAATGTATGAGTGAAATGTAATCTATAGGGCAATAAATCTGAATAAGAACTGACCCAATCTGTTTCAACAAATCCCACCTGACTAATTCAAATATGGAAAAATGAATGTTCATTGATGATGGCGACGATGATGATTAAAGTGGTCTGCATCTGTGTCACTTATTTACTTTGAAAACTTACTAGAACAGTTATTCTATTTTTTTTTGCTTAAATCTAAAATTATTTGCTGTAAAACCAGAAGAAAGACTATTTTAAAAAGCAGTCTCATAACAAACCAAACACTTAATTGATTATCTAAATTCCAAAGAATAAACCCCTTCATGACTAGACATTCTATTGATTCTTATGTTCTGTTTGGAATTAATGGCTAGACATCAAATCAATACTGATGTTCAGCTCAAATATCAGCTCATTACAAAAGGGATTTATAATGAAATAATGTGTGTGTGTGTGTGTGTGTGTGTGTGTGTATGTGTGTGTGTGTGCACACACATGTGTGTGTACATACTTTTTGTTTCTAATTGGAAAAATGTTAAGCAAGTGACTTGATGGCTTCAGTTTTATGCATGGTGCTTATCAAAGTACCATGAATGAAACTTTCAGCATTGAGCCTCTTTTATAACTTTCAATTGATTGAAATTGAAAAAATACATGTACTCATGAATTGAGTTCTTTTTTATTATTATTGTGTGATCTACCAAATTTGTGTGAGTGTGTGTGTTTGTGTTTGAAGGGTCAGATAGTAGATACTTGGTAAATAGACAATTTTCAGATATTTTTCATTCTTGGGATTTTTTCTTTACTCTTTGTTTAATGAATTAATCAGAGCAGAAGTGGGCAGTTGTAATAATCTTTGCAGACCAGTTCAAACTGCTAACATTAAGGTTTTAGCAAGCTTTTAGCCCACTAATTTCATATAATGTTCGTTCATCCTTCGATAGCTGTAGGAATTAATCCAGTGAGGAACAGCAGCAACTCGTATGAGTTTTCGAAGATTTCATGTACATGGAGTATTTATTCCGATCCGGGATGAGAACATTTTACACAGCTTGTATATTAACATTCAACAGAACAGAATGGAAGTTGAATAAGAAAAGGATTTTGTTTTGCCGCCTTCCATGAATGATATAGAGGATTTAACAAAATTCAAATCAACACAAGGTTGTCCCGTAGCAGGAACAGAGATGTAGAAGATGTAGTTAGCTGCAGGCTGCATGGGAGAGGTGAAGAAGATGTTACTTGGCTGTGCACATCTTTTTATATCTATCTAACGAGCGCCACCTAGTTGTTAACGACGTGACAGGGGAGATAACTCTAGATGACTCACATTAAAACATGACGATACTGGATTCAAATAAAGTTACCTACAAGGTACTTGACACTGACCATGATGAACAGATGAAAATCAATTTTTATAGGAAAAGTATGTGTGGAGGGTGTTATAGGATATGTTATAGGGCTCAAAATTTTACAACAGAATGTACTTTGCTGATGCTTTGATTCCAATTCCATCTTTGCATATATATCCACTATAAACTGATTAAATTGGCAAAAAAGTGATGAAGTAGACTTCTATTTGATCTGATCATTAAAGTATAGGAAAAGAAATACTTCTGCCCATGCTTCTTCTGCAGGATTAAGTTATTTTTGTAGAGCCACTGCTCAACAATGAAAATGGCAACCTCATTACAAAACAGGGGCATTAAAATGTCGCTTCCCTAAAGGGTTCATTAACTGCATTTTCTAGAGTATATTCAGAGTCGTTACATAGTCATCATGTTGATGAATACCAAAGCAAACTTTCCTTCAAACTCTGGAACCCAGGAAGACATGGAATGAAATAGAGAGAAAGGATCTTCAAAAGTGACAACCAAGGACTGAGACAATTGATTATTGCTGTGCTTGAGAAGACACACTCAGCTAAGTAGAATCCATGTGCACTTCCCCCTCACCCACAATTTAATGCTGTCACCCCTTCCTGTCACATCTTCATCATCCTTCTCTTCTGTCTGTCTGTCTGTCTGTCTGTCTCTCTCTCTCTCTCTCTCTCTCTCCCCATTTTAGGTAGCCATGTTTCTATTCTAATGCAAGACACCTTTTCTGTCCCTTAATACAATTCCCTCTCCCATTTGAAAGGTTTTGTCCTGCAAGTTACTTGGTGACTTTACTGCTGCTGATATTACATAAAAAGCGCCCAGTACAGTATATAAAATGGTTGATGGTACAACAGGTATCCAATTATAGAAACCAGGCCAAAAACAGAATACACGAGCATGTGAACATGATATGTTGTCTACATATTCAATCACAGTCTATCCATCTAAAAGAACAATAACTTTGAGTAAGAAGCAATGCAGTCATTCTGTATAGCACAACGTCTCTAGTATGTGTAGAATAATAAAACACTTAAACTATACTGCAAGATATACACAATACCAAAGTTAGCTGGTATTTTCTATTACTGTGCATTCAAGCTGACTCAGACTGCAACAGGCCATAAAAGCATGGAAAAAAAAATTACGTAAAATATTGCTGCTGCTGATAGATTCTTGTACATATATGGACTTGTACAGGCACTTAGACTGGAGAAAGCTGCTCAATTAATAGTAAGCTTATAAGCCTTATCACATTTACAGCTGATTTATAGCTAACAAACAAGTCCGAGTGTGTGTGTGTGTGTGGATGGATGGATGGATGGATGGATGATGATGATGATGATGTATGCTTGTGTGTTTGAAAAAAAGTATTTAAAAGCATAAAAAATATTTTCATTTAGACAAAAAAATCAGTTTCTGTTTTAAATGAAGTAATTTATACTAGATTAAAAAGTTTGCTTCAATCCATATTTTATTTGGTGGAAAAACAGTTTGAATTCAACATTGATAAGCTAGTTGTTATAGCAGATTTAGTTTGGTTTTGTCAATAGTTTATAAGCTTGTTCTCAATTCAAATGAAACTGCAGTACAAATGTTTTTTTCACAAGTGAAATCTGTCTATTATTCCACATTAAAATGTATTAAAAAAAATCAATATGTATGTGACAAAAATTCAGATTATTTGTTTTCATTATAAAGAGCCAGCAGTCATTTATTCACAGTTTACCATTTAAAAGATAATAGCAACAAAAGTAAAAAAGATGTATTTTTCAAAGATCTATTTTTATGGACTCTACATGTATTCTTTTACTCATTTTACTAAATAGAATTGAAAATTTTTCAAAGAAGCTCTGACTCTTATTATTTTGATTATTTTGTTTATGTTTAGATTTTGTGTTTCGAGAAATTCTTTGTTGCTTCTTTTTTTTTGCCATTCAATTTGTCTTAATTTATTTTGAAATTAAAAAGTAAAAATAACTGGATAGCAAAAACAATGAGTTATAAGATGTTTATTTTTTAAATCAAGAATTTGCTATTATTTTTACAATTATTAAAATCATATCAATTTGAATATATTTCTGTAGTTTTTCAGAGTAGTAGAAGTGGTAAATGGCTGCTCAGCTGCTCAGATATCTTAGTTATCTCAGCTGTGTCAACCAATCTTAGTCACCCTTAGCAGCTTCAGCCAGCCTTAGTCAGCCTCAACTAGCCTCAGCCACCTCTAGTTGATTAGAATCAATAGCAAATACTTGCAGAGTTACTGTGGTAAGTCTGACCAAACAGCAAAATTTCAAGAGAGTATTTTGAGAATAGAAATGATGGAAAAAATGAAAAGGAGGAAATAATATCTCATTTTGTTCTCTTATGCCTACCAACAACTATTTAATGATAGTCAGGACTGTAGCATTTGTGTTTCTTGTGGATTTAAATGCTTGATCTCTAAAGGCAAATATTTTCTCCCAGTATGAACACTGATTTGCTCTTTTTGTTAGCAGTTAGTGTAAAACTTAATGAATTCAAATTGCAAATGGTAAATAATATCTTTTGGTAACAACATTGTTTCTTCATCATCATGGACACCAAATGCAAACAAATTTATAATGTACTAAATCAAAAGAAATAGGATTAATCCTAGATTTCCCTTTAAATATTCTGATATGTGCTGATGAAATTAATAAAGTGAGTTGGTCCTTAACAAAGAGAAATTAAAAACGGAAAAACTAAAGTGATGATGGATACATAATTTTTAAAGAAAGTTATAGCTTAGAATATAAAAAAGATAAAACAGCAATACAAATGCTATATATTTGAAAATAGTGTTCTTTATAATCATGTGATCAAATGGAATATATTGAAATTCAGAAGAAAATGTATGACAGTAATCTTTGCTAAGCCCAAAAGTATTGATAATTATGAAGACTTAGCAGGTAATCATATTGAATAAAAAGAATTGCAATAAGATCTGGTAATATACATCTCTAATCACTTACATATCAGAAATGAAGAAAACCATTAAAAAAAAAACTATCAAAGCAAGAAATGAGAGGAGAACATTCGTATAACTTTATAGTAAAGATAGTAATCCCATTATAAATAACTCTTGTTAGAAGCATTTCTAAACACTACATTATCCTCTGGGCACTAACAAAAAATGTAAATATGGAAATGCTGAAAATACACAAATGTATTTTGCTCAATGCAACAATGCCATAGGAATAAAAGAATAGTTGATATCTTAATAATGTCTTTAGATCCAGAATCTGTAAAGTCTCGAGAGACAGATAGGATACCAAATATTATATACATTCTACTATATCCTATCTTTATATTTGCAAGAAGTAATCCAAGAAAGCTTGTTCATATTAACCTGTCTGGAAAAACCATTCAATTTAAAGCAAAAGCAAAAGAACAGAAAGAAACATTTTTCTTTATAAGATGTAAAAAACATTAAGTTTCTGAAACATTTTGAAAGTGCTTTATTTGTTTGTTTGTTTTTTTTGTCTGTATATACGCATGTCAGCATGCAGATATTGTATGTGTATGTATGCATGTGTATGTCTAAGTGTGTACACGTGCGTGAGTGTGAACTTGCATGCATGTTTTTTTTGTAAGTATGCATGTACATAGAGGCATGTATGTGCTGTGCATATATTAGAATTCTTCCTTGAAGGGAGCTGGTTCTTAACAAAGAAACAAAAGCTTTATTGCTGGAATGTGGATAACAACGGTGATAATGGTTACTTTTGAACTTATGTAAGTCTTGCATATTTTTATTGTTCCACTTATAGATTGTAGCTGTAAAGTGCATGTTAGCTAGTCTTGTTCTATTTCTAAAAATCTTAGATTTTCCAGATTGTCACTTAGATATTTACTGACATATCCAAGTGCACTAATGATTATTAATATAAATGTGAATATACACTGAAACACACACACAAAAAAAAAAAAAAAAAAAAAACGCGACTTTTTCAAAATTCTGAAAATTTATTTTCGGGGACGTAAGTGTAAATATTCCAAGACATGCTGTTTTATGGCTGAGACCTAAACTGCAGGTAACCTTTCAACTTTCCCTGAAACGAGACGCCAAAACGCAGCTGCATTGAATAGATACGTACGGTGTAATTTGAGAGGGATTCGTCTACTATTTCTATCAGCTCAAGCATTCATTAACCTTTATACATCATAAACTGAAATAATTTTGAGAGAAATTTAGCTGCTACTTCTAACAGGCCCATCGACATCGTAGAAACATCCATCTATGGTCAATAAGTGTATACATGCATGTACCACTAGGCTGTAATTTGAGGAAGATATGATTACTATATAGGGCCGATTTTGGTGCCCCTTATATATGTAATTCTAAATATAAGCAATAATAAGCCATAAGATAAATTGTTATTTTTGAAAATAGAACAAAATTAATAGTAAGATAGAAAATGATATTTATTTTTTGCACAGTTCCATTTTATTTATGTTTGAAAAGTTTCCTACATTTTGTTTTAATTTCAAAATCTTTGATCAGATCCTCACTATGACACCATGAACATATCGAAATTATATTTCCGATAATATAAGACACTTCGAAAATATCTTGGTAAATTTAAAATGATTCTTTTGTGCCGTAAGACACTTACCATTTCTGAGTTGCCCCCCCCTCCTCCATTCCCCACTTCCCTGGATGCCCTAAGCACGATATTATTTTGCTTAATGCCTTAATCCAGCGCTGCTACTATATCTATCAGGTCTAGCATACATAATAAATTACAGTTTGCTTTAATCAGATTTTAATTGACATTTAATTATCGTAATGAAATAAATGCATGTAAAAGAGACAGTTACAGACACATATGTAATGTGCTATATGTCAAAGAATATTTAGATAAAATATTAAACGCTGGCCGAATTCTAAATGCTACACACAAAACTGATGACAAAGTGCCATGGCGAAATGAAATATAATGGAAAATTGATCCTAAGTCATCTCGACGTAATAAACAACATGGAAATACGACCAGAGATCCCACATGCATGTCCGCAAACACACACACACACACACACACACACACACACACAAGGACTCGTATGTAGTTTGTAGAGAGAAAATGGTAAACGTGTCTACATCAAACAAGGCGAATAAAGACAAAAAATAAAAAAAGAACTCAAAATCCTTCTAAAATTCCAAGAATGATAATCTAACACGTAAGAGACTTTTCCTCTTCGCCTCCTCCACAGTTAAAAGTAAAAAAAAGAAAAGAAAATATCGATTATGCTTATCTATAATGTTAATTTCAATTTTAAACGACTATGAGGCATTCATTTCCTTGCCTCTATCTCTTCATTTCTTTTCTCCACTGTTAAGAGAGTAAGAAAAAAAGAAAAGAAGAAAAGAAAATTGGTCGTGTAGAATTCCTAAGGATTTTAAATGAACATAGACCAACTAATTTCCTCTACTGAGGAGCCCAGAAGAAAGGCGGGATCTAGTCGGTTTGGCTGCCAGCATCAATTTTGTTCGAATTGATTTCTTATTCGGTGTAATGATACGCTTTTATTGACTAATGAATGACGTGAAAATCATTTTCGCTATAAATCAATAAATAAATAGTTATTAGCAATTAAAATTTGAAAATTTTGGTAATTTTAGCCAATCGTAAGACACACACACATTCATGCCCGTTTCCATAGTAACAAGTGGAAAATGAGAATTATTTGTCTGCGAGAAAGCATCTGCTGACAAATATATTGAAACCACTTGTTTTACCTATCTGTTGACAGTTAAGCATGTGAATTTATGAACTGGTCAACAAAATGTTTTTTTTTAAATATTTAATTTGTAACGTGTTGTTCATCGCATTAAATGCGTATTGAATACTTAAAACTTCTTTACTCGTTTTTTTTTAGTTATGAAGGTGGTTGTGAAATGTGCTAAAAATAACAGCTAAATAACGCTTTTGGGATAAATCTTTCTAATTAACATAAGTATTTATTTACATGAAAGAAAATTACTGGAGAACTTTCATCTAATTCTTCCAAATCTTTCCATTAAAACTGTATCGAAACCATTTGTGGGGAAAATTGTAATGTGTTTATCGCTTGTAACGTGTTGTTCATCGCATTTGCATTAAATACATATTGAATGCCTAAAACTACTTGTTTATTCATTTCTTTTTGTCATTGATGTGTGCTAAAAATAACAAAATCACGGTTTTTTTTCTTTCGGATAAATCTTTTAAATTCGTGCTATCGCATTAAATTGTGGTTAAAAGATGTTGATATACCACAATATACAAATCTTTGGCTGCTGTTTCTAACAACTCTAGCATTCATTACCGCTTTTATACATCATGAATTAAATATTTTTGTTTTGGAGGGTGTGATTGGAAGGAGACTTACGTTACTTCTAAACAGGGGCATCTAGAAACGTCCCACTATGGTCAATAAACATATACATACATAAAACAGTAGACGGTACTTTGGCTGCTATATCTATCAGGTCTTGCATATATCAAAAATATTCATGTTCGTTTTAAAACTTTGACATTTGATTATAGTAATGAAATATATGCATAAAATAAATACGGTAAAACGCGCGCGCGCACACGCACACACACACACACACACACAAACACACACACACAGACACACACGCACACACACACACACACACATAAGTTAGAAATAGCAGTTGAATTATACATAGATTAATCATTATTTATATAACGTCTGCAAAAAGATTTCATTCGGAATGTATGTTTGAGTTGTGTTCTATCAGCTCCAGGACAAGGTTTGGTTGCTATTTTTAGAAAGTATGGTTAATTTGAAGGGGATTTGGCGACAATTTCTGCCAGCTCTAGCATACATTAAGCTTTATACATCATAGATTTAAATATTTTTTTTAGTGTGGAGTGATTTGAGGGAGATTTAGCTGCCATTTCTAACAGAACCATTACAACGTAGAGATATCCCACAATAGTCAAAAGATATATACATAAAGCAGTAGGATGTAATTTGAGGAAGATTTGGCTGCTCTATCTACCAAGTCTAGCATACATCATAAATTTCAATGATTGTTTTAATAAGAGTTTAATCTTCCATATATTTTTTTAGAAATACATGTTTAGTATGTACTTCCGAAAACACATGTGCAATGATATGCACTAATCTCTTTTATACAGTCCCCAGCCGGAGAGAAGTATTCATGATCAGGTTACAGTTTATGCGTTTGTACGAACAGAAGTAACCTTTTATTTGAATTTTTACTTGGCAAATCTTGCATGTTTGAATATCTCTATACCACCATTTGCTATTTCTGTATGATATAAGCCATTCAAAAAATTTTATTGATTTTTTTTTTACATATCTATTATCATTAATAGTGTGTTTTCTTCCTGTTTGTTTAATGCTAATAATGTTTTGTTTTAAGCCTGTGTCAGCTGTTGACAACATTTTGTGTTGAAATTTTTTCGGTAGTAGGATTCACTCTTATTATTATTACAGCTTGTGTTTCATTTTTTTTCAGTTAATATTTTTCATTTATTCATCATTGTTTTTTTAACATTAAATGCCCATTCTGTTAAAAACTGCGTTGCAATATTTCATCTTATAACTGTTTGCTTTTGCATTTTCAACTGTTACATGCTTCCATTGCATTAACAAAGGTAACTATATTTTTAGTATTTTTCTTTTCAACATAAATCTATATTGTTATTAAATATCTACATATGAGCTTGCTTCACTTCACTTTAATTTTGTATGTAGCAATATTTGATTATATAACTGAATGTTATATATAAACAAACAATACACTTCTTTCATTCGGTTTGTATCAAAAGTGTGACAATAATGTGAATGAGATTGGCTTAATTTTTCACTACACGTAAACGAGATAGGATAACGGTATTTACGATGGTAGTGTGCTTAGTAACGAATACTAACTGTATTAAAATGCATCGAAGTGTAAGTGTATGTTTGTGTGTGTGTGTGTGTGTGTGTGTGTGTGTGCATATAGACTTAGTAGTATTTAGGCAGTACTTTTTCAATGCTTTATAAATAAATGTACGTTCTTTCAACATAGTTGAATTTCATCTTGTAGCTTTTGTTTTACTTTGCTACTGTTGACGTTCGAGCTTCTTTCGTGTTGCATGTCTTGCCAGCGTTCTTGCTACATACATGCCACATGTATTCTTGCGCAGATATACTGGTGTCTCTGACCAGATTGTCCGTCATCTCTGCGTAATGCAGTTATTGACCTTAGTTTGCTTTTGTGTAGCTTCATTAAAACTTCTATAAAGCTTCTCACTACACAAACATTTGTTGATTTGTTGCAAGAACTACTTGAGGTTAAATATTTGAAGGAACTATCAGTGATAATGAAAAATAACTTCTAGTAAACAATAAGATTTTTATATTGGGAGTAATTATTTGATCACATATTACAAAAAATTTGGAAGAAATTTCTTACACTTGGAATTTGTGTACGTGAGCATATTAAACTGTTTGAGGCATCAAATTTGTTACCTGCCGTTTCAACTTTCAAATCTCACTGGAATGGACTATATCCCCCTTTCCTGAATAGTGAGGCCGAATATGCTACTTGACTTAAAAACATTACCTGGTTCATTGGTGTCTTTAGCAGAATTCACAGTGTCATAAGTATTCATAATCCAAAAATTAACTATCTTATCATCAACTCATCTCAGAGATTTAAATACTAAAGAATTACGCACACACACGCACACACACACGCACGCAATATATGAAAGGAGAAAATGTAGAAATGCGATTGGTGCAAAGTGTTATATTTTTGCATCAGTGAAAACTAAAAGAAAAGAAGGACGATATTAAGAGTCTGTTGTAGGAATATAACTTTCAGATAGACAGAATACAGATAAGAGAGATTATCATTATATCTCTGACAAGACAGATGATAGGTGATAGATGATAGATACCTTTTCGCAGGTGAAGTACAGATGTGCTTGGAAGGGGATTAACAAATTTAATCTTGGCTTTTTGTTAACAAGTTAACGAAATTGGAGTTTAGTACTGGAGTTGGTTAGCAGATGGGCGATGGAATGACGGCCTCTTGACAGACGTCTACTGTAACTAGTAGCAGAACAGGAGAATTCCTACTGCTGTTAGTATGTGTGAGGTAGCCTGCTGAGGAAGGATGTGCCAGATAGACCTGTCCGATGTGCGCGCAGAGCAACGAAGCCATTCTGCACGCACTCGTACAGTGCCCGGGCATTGCTCATTTGTGGAGTTATGCCGAATAGCTGCTGTTGCCTGTGGAACAGATCTGTCTGTTGACCGACTCCATAGAGGTGACTGCCCCGCCACATTTCTTTATTCGGTCAGGTAGTGCAGTTTTCCTTTGCATGGTGGCTGAGGTGAAGGGGGTTGTCTTGTGGACGAGGTTGAAAAGCTAGCGGACAGAGACACTGCCCTTATCGAATTTTTCAAGTTTCACTTGAAAAGGTATGCGAGAATAGAGACCGAGGTTCTGTCCTCGAGTGAATTTATTGAAAGGTGGGTGAAAGTTGCGTAAATGATAAGAGCAGATGGTATCGCTCTGAGTATGGACCTAAGTATAGATTTCTAGAGAACAAAAATTGAAGAGGGTACTTACCCTTGGTGTTTAGAGGAATCTTGCATGGTGAAGATCCTCGATTATTCTTAGCGGCCCGCCTGTATCAGGAGGACCATATCACTATCATCTTTTTTCCCTTCTTTCTTTTTACTGTTCTATACTATGTATGCTTCCCTCTATTGTTTTATTGTATACCGTGTATACTTTGTATATATATATATATATACAATTGATGAATTTTCGTTTTTGAAGATCTTTCTTATAATGAAATTGTTCCTTTGCCGCCTGCATTTCATGCTTAAGAGCAATTAATTTGCCCGTTAATGTTTCTTGTTGATGGTTCCTATAGACTTTAAATAATCTATCATAAAGTTGCAGCTGGTTGTTCGTGAATTTATCATTCACTTTACATTTAATGATAGTGTCTAGTTGTCGAAAATTTTTCTTAAGTTTGTCGACATGTGTCTGGTGAAAACTAATCTATTTTGGTTATTTCTTCTCACTGCGATCGATCTACGCTATTGCCTTCTGCTGGTGAATGGTAACAGCAGACCGATATAGTAGAACATTCAGTGTCCAAAATTTAGGATTTTCAGTCTCTGCTAATCGTTTTTCTGTTATTTGGTCCATCGCGTATAACATTAGATCGGTTTGTTTTCTATCGACTTGTATGTATGTATGTATGTATGTATGTATGTATGAATGAATGCATATATATGTATATACTGAATTTATGAATCTTACAAGATTTGATCAGTTTTCTCTGTTTTCTCTGTTTTCTCTGTTTTTTTTTAGTATTATAAGAACAAAGAACAGTACTAGTCCTAAGAGTCATTAGTTTAACAATTTAGAATACAACTATTGTGTTTTATGTATTCAATACTTAAATTGCTTCTCCGGTTAAAAGACAGAACAAAACAAACATGTAAAAACTAAAGACACACACACACACACACACACACACACACACACACACACACACACGCACTCACTCACTCAATCACACATACATAGAAAATAGATACATAGGTATAGATATCTGTATGTATATACACATATACATGTATGCATATATATGCTGTGTTTTCCAAACTGGAAGCGAACACCTCTCTCCATGTGATCGGCTTGAAAAATTAAGGACATTTTCCTACCTTTTTTAACACGAAACCAATGGTAACCTTAATTCACAAATAAAGAAATTATATTCACCAATGCAGCATTGAGCACTCATTTTCATCGTTCGACATTTACGTATATATATATATATATATATATATATATATATATATATATATATATATATATATATATATATATATATATAAGAATATAAAAAATAGGACAAGAACGCAAAAATTATTACAAACAACCACAGTGCCGAATCTAATCTGAGGAACTGCAATTTTAAAGATAGACTTGCTGTCCGTTAGAAGGTAAATGTCTTGAAAAAGTAATTGTTTATAAAGCTAAAGTGCAAATAGATGGCTCACAAGAATATAAAACTTACACAGGGGCTTCGGAAAATTCATTCAAGACTCGGTGTTATTCCCACCGAAATTCTTTCCAATACCCGCGAGATACATATATATGCATTTGTATTTATTTATATTTTGCCTATATTTGTCTTTATATGTATGTAGCCGTGTACCAACGCCTGTATGTTTAGTATATATATGTATATATAGGTTGTTTGCTATGTGTATGTATTGCTAAATGTATATGTATTTTAGGATGTTAGTCCTTTGTTAAAAGTCTTCTTTTTTTAAACGGATACATCTTTTAATTTATTTAAATTTATTATTTTTGCCACTAATTATTTATCCTGGGTATTCAAGTCTTTTTTCCTTCTACATATTTTTGATTTAAGGTTTTCTTCGATTTTTATAATAATATGATTTTAAACTGTAATTGTAATTTCGTACAACCGGTTGAGAAAAGACCATTAGTTGAAAGGACCAATGAAACAAAACCATTTTCAAATGTGTATCTATCAAAGTAATTGTATATCTATGCATATAACCTTATTTTGTTCCATTCTAAACGGTCCGACGAACGGGAACGTGAAACTCCGAGTAACAGTTTTAGTGATATCTTTGCTGGTCTTTTAATAAAGCATATTACTCTACTTCCGGTATCCGAGTACTATTTTTTCCACCTTGTTTCGCATTTATGTGCTTACTCTGGTACACACACACACACACACACACACACACACACACACACACACACACACACACATACGTGCATGTATTCAAACCGTTCGACGCGGTTTGACAACTATCATTACTCCATATAGGCTATTGTGCAGAATCCGAGCTACCATAGAAATAGACAAAGAGCATCTTTATTACGTCCATTGGTTGTGTAATGATACGAGGTACATTAATGAAGTTAGGAATATATTGATTAGGATATCTAATTTTTCTGTGAATGAGAGAATCTTAATCAATAACACAGGGTATTATATCGACGCTTTCAGTATGGTGGGATATGGTGATTGGGTTAGATTTATTGCTGATAGCAACCTTAAGAGATCTCTTATGGAGTGTAAGAATATAAAGTTACAACCGTGGAGTATAGCGGGGATCTTCCAGTTTCCGTCTACTAAATTCACTAATGAGGCTTTGGTGGGCCCAAGGCTATAGTAGAAGACACTTGCCCAAGGTACTGCGCAGTGGGACAATTACATACACACAGAACTACATACATTTATACACACACGCACACACACACACACACACACACACACACACACACACACACACACACACACACACACACACACACACACACATGTGTGTGTGTATATATATATATATATATATATATACATACACACACACATAGCTAGTATTCGATGAGTGTACTTCGTTTCTATCCAGTTCATTCTATCTGTAGTCAATAAAATCAAGCGATATCTTTCTAAGCAGACACGCATAGCTACATAATTCACATTGTAGAATGTAACACCTAATACCAATATATTTGTAGTTAAACAGAATTTTTAAAATTGTTGCTATTGTCAGAAATGATAAAGAATAAATTGATTTTATAAAACTGAACAAAATTTTATTTAGAGAGAGAGAGAGGGATTATATAATTATCAGAAAATTATTTAATTTGATTCATTTATACACAAAATGTTTTTTTTCTCTGTTATACGATATTTTGACTGAAAATTAAGAACATTATTTGATGGAATTTTATTGTTCGCTCTTTGCGTTATTGTTGTATTTGTTTAAGATCCTAATTAGATAAAAATAAGAGAATAGATAAAAAAAAAAAACGAAAAAAAAGATAGTTACTATTGAAATACACCTGAACAGTAACTGAATGTTTGATTAGTGGTGATGGTCATTCATACAACATGAGAATGGCAGAATATTATAAATTATGTTGGTGGTGAGTAGAGTTCCCCTAATAATTGGCAAGTACTTATTTGACAAGAAAATGAAAAGCTTTCTGAATTCTAATCATGATTAGAATTCAGAAAGCCATAAGGCATTTAGTCCAGCTCTCTCTCAATTTGTTACGGCACAACCAACGCTTCTAATGATTATTTTTTCTAATAAAGGCAGAAAATTACAAGTGTTGTTTCTTAACTACGTACATCATAGTTTTTCAGCTTCACTATCGCAGTACTAACGGTGTTTTCCGCGTTAGGAATCCTTTGCATTTTTGGTTGGTAGAACCTAAGAGTATTGTTTTTAGGGTGGTGTATGTTGTGCAAGGTAAGTTAGATTCCTAGTTCAACTATTTAAGGTTTCATAGCTTGATCTTCTATTCTATCTTCATCATCATCATCATCATCATCATCATCATCATCATCATCATCATCATTCTTTCAACTCGGGTGTTATTAGAACACCCGCGCTTTTGTATACGTAGTGGGCTTGCTACCTACCATCTATAGTACCATGCTATCTCTTCTTTTCGACTATTTAATACTTTCCTCTTGATTTTTGCAACTGGTCTACCTGTCTTTGCAACCCTCTTTCCCACCAGTATTTTCTTTCTGTCGTTTGGAGTTGTGATATCTTCGCTCCAAGTTTTTCCGTTACTATAACTGCTGCAACACACAATAAGTTGTTGGTCATGGTGATATCATTACTTCTGATCTTGTCCAAGACCAATTACCATTACTTCTGATCTTGTCTAAGACTTGCTTAACTATCTGTACCTATTTCAGTATTGTTTTTCTATATTTATTATTATTATTATTATTATTATTATTATTATTATTATTATTATTATTATTATTATTATTTTATGTTTGACTTTTGTTTTGCATTTGTACAAGTTGGATCCAAGTCTCACCCAGAGACCTCAAGAGACAACAAGTTAGAAGTTCATGTAGGTGTTATGCCTAGGGTACCATATATTTGGATTTGTATAGTTTTGTTCAAGTGAATGTTTAAGAAACCATAAGAAAATTATGTGTTTGCTTTAAATTTTGAGATCACATAGACAGTATTTTACGTAGGATATGGGCAGTTCCCATGAGCACTATCTTTTGAACTTCAGCCATTTTGGGGTTTCCTGGTATCTGAGCTAGGTAGTAATCAGCCCGTTTCGCTGTCATTCCCAGGGCACCTATGACAATAGGTATTGTTTTCGTCTTCAGATTCCACATTTTGCTAATTTCTATTTCAAGATCTTTATATTTGCTCAGTTTTTGGTAGGTCTTGACAGATACGTTTATATCGATTGGGACAGTCATATCAATGAGGAGGCATGATTTTTGTCTGAAGTCTTTCAGTATGATGTCTGGTCTATTTGCGTCTATCTTTCTGTCAGTTTGAATGGTGAAGTTCCAGAGGAGTGCAATGTGATCATTTTCAAGTACTGGGGGTGGTTTGTGTTCCCACCAGTTTTTATCATGGGGCAAGTCCAGGTTTTTGCATATTACCCAGTGAATATATTGTGCAGCTCTATCATGCCTGTTGAGATACTCTGTATTATTATTATTATTATTATTATTATTATTATTATTATTATTATTATTATTATTATTATTATTATTACTATTATTATTAAAATAAAGAAATTTACTTCAGTATTTTATGAAATTAGAGTTTAAATAATTAATGACGTATTTTAAATTAGTTTACAAACTATTGAGTAATTGGCGACAAATACACAAATGCAAAATTATGCACACATTCGTATGTACTATGCTATGTGCATATTCGAAAATATTTGCTTCTATCGTATGTATATATTGTTTCCATGATATATACGTGTGTGTGTGTATATAGGTATGTATGTATGCGTGCGCGCGCGCGTGTGTACATATATATTTGTGTGTGTACGTATATATGTATGTATACATTATATTGTTACGTTGCTGTTGTTTTTTTACGGACATAATGGGATTTGCTGGTGTTTATGATGTTGTTTGTGTCTGTGGTGAAGGTAATTCTGACGGTGGTGATAGTAATGTCGATGATGGTGTTCATTGTATTCATGATGTTGTTGAAGATGGTATTTGGCGTATCATGGTTGGGAGGTGTTTGTTCTGTCTACTTGAATTTCCTAGCTTTCTTTTTTGTTGACGAGATTTAACTTACAATGTGAGCGAAGACAATTAAATATCGTCATGTATTTTACGCAGAATTTTACCGATCCCTATCAACGCCCTTACAACAACAATTATTACTACTAATAACAATAATAATGAAAAATAATACTATTATTATTATTATTATTATTATTATTATTATTATTATTATTATTATTATTATTATTATTATTATTATTATTCAGTAGTTTTATTTTTATAACGTGCTTTCACTTCACTACCGAGCGCAGCTATTATTATTATTATTATCATCATCATCATCATCATCATCATTATTATTATCCTCAGCATCATCAGCATCATCATCATCATCATTATTATTATTATTATTATTATTATTATTATTATTATTATTATTATTATTATTATTATTATTATTATTATTATTATTATCATTATTATTATTATTATTATTATTATTATTATTATTATTATTATTATCATTATTATTATCATTATTATTATTATTATTATTATTATTATTATTATTATTATTATTATTATTATTATTATTATTCAGTAGTTTTATTTTTATAACGTGCTTTCACTTCACTACCGAGCGCAGCTCTGTGCGCCTTGGGTATGTGCTGTTGTTTGCTGTGGTGCTCTTATGTTTACTGTATTGAAAGTGTTTTGCGTAGAATGTGTGCAGTACCCAGTAGTGCAATTTTCTGTATGTTATATATATTTGTAAGTCCTGCTATTTTTGTTATGTATTTGTCTGAATATTTTTTTTATTATACCTAAGGCACCTACTATGATGGGAATTGTTTCTGTTTTTAGATTCCACATTCGAGTTATCTCTATTTCCAGGTCTTTGTATTTTGAAAGTTTTTCCATTTCTTTTAGAGAAACGTTGTCATCTGCTGGTATTGATACATCAATTAGAAAGCATTTTTTTTCTTCATGATCTTTGACAACTATATCTGGTCTATTTGCCTTAATTTCTCTATCTGTGTGTATTGGCATATCCCAGAGTATGGTTGCTTTCTCGTTTTCTGTGACCTTTTCTGGCGTGTGTTTATACCATCTTTTTTCTGTTGTTATTCCATAATGTTGGCATAGCTTCCAGTGTATATAGGTCCCAGCTCTGTCGTGTCTGTGAATATATTCCTTCTTAGCCAGGACTGGGCAGCCAGAGATAATATGATTTATTGTTTCTTGTCGATCTCCACATATTCTACAGTTACTTGTTATATTTCTTTTCATTATGTGTTTTTGGTAATTTCTGGTGGGGAGGCTTTGGTCTTGTGCAGCAATTAAAAATCCTTCAGTCTCTGCTTTGAGTCCTGAGCTTCTCAGCCATTGCTGGGATTTTTCTCTGCCTATTTCTTTCGCATTTAGTTTAGCCCAGTATTTACCATGTAGGGGTTTTTCTTGCCATCGTTTTATCATGGTCCGTTGCTGTTCTAGTTTTAGTTTGGATTTCATTTGTTTTATAGCTTTTGTTGTTTCTTCTTCTTCTTCTTCGTA
Source organism: Octopus bimaculoides (assembly GCF_046866305.1). Taxonomy (NCBI): domain Eukaryota; kingdom Metazoa; phylum Mollusca; class Cephalopoda; order Octopoda; family Octopodidae; genus Octopus; species Octopus bimaculoides. Next base: position 153,713,417 of record NC_142929.1, on the reverse strand, counting down.
TTTGTTAGGTAGATTGATTTTTTGTTTGTATTTGTCAGCTTCCTTAAATACTGAAAACAGTTTTTTGTTTTGCTCGTGTTTTGTGGCTATTTGTATTAGTTTCCCTTGCTTCTGGAGTAGGTATTTTTGCAGTCCTATGGTGGTTATTTTATAATAGTTTTCTAGCTGTATAAGACCCCTGCCACCTTCTGTGCGTTGTATATATAGCCTTTCTATGTCAGATTTTGGGTGGTGCATCCTATATCCTGTCATTATTTTTCTTGTTTTCCTGTCTATTTTACATAGTTCGTTTAGTGTCCAGTTAAGGATGTTGTAGCTGTAGCTTATAACTGGGACAGCTAAAGTGTTGATACCCATTATCTTGTTTTTAGCATTGAGCTCTGTTTTTAGTATTGATCTAACTCGTCTATAGTACTCTTTCTTTATTTTTTTCTTTCATTTGTGTATGTTGTATCCTATCTAGTTCATTGACTCCTAAATACTTATATGGTTGGCTTTCGTCTAGTTCTCTTATTTCATTGGCTTTATCTAGTGTTATATTGCTACTTTTAACTAATTTTCCTCTTTTCAGGGTTGCTTTGGCACATTTTTCTAATCCGAATTTCATTTCTATTTCCTTGGTAAAGCCGTGTACTGTCTGTAGTAGTGTTTCTAGCTCTTTGTCGTTTTTTGCATATCATTTTAGGTCATCCATATATAGAAGGTGGCTGACTGTTTTTCCATAGCATTTGTAACCGCATCCAGTTCTATTTAGCAATTCTGTTAAAAGTGTTATTATTCTGTTATTATTATTATTATTATTATTATTATTATTATTATTATTATTATTATTGAGCATGGTGGTGATGATGATGACAAAAATAAGCAACAGCAATAGGACTGGATATGTGAGTGTATGTGTATGTTTGTAAGTAATTATAAGTAGATGTGTATGTTTATAAGTAATTATGAGTGTGCGTGTATTAGTGTTTTTTACTTGCTAATAATAATTTTATCAGAAAAAAAAACGCTACTGAGCCAAAACGAAATACTAAATAATCAATAGATATTTAGTTAACTTATTAATCGATTAGTATTATTAGCATTGTTAGTTGATAGACAATTAGCTGTGTTATATAGAAAGGCGTTCCAGGAAATGTTATATCATCTATTGTTCCACCCTCCTCATACATCACCCTTAACTCTCTTCTACAATTCTCTATATTTTTATATCAAGGTGTTATGTTATGCTAGAATATTCTCGGAACGTTTGTCTATTTTGTTTAACACTGTATATGTTTGTGTGTGTGTGCATGCATGTAAAGCATCTACACACACACACACAAACACACACACACATATATGCATGTGTATGTATATACATGCATACATATATGTGTGTATGTGTGTGTGCATATACATATATACATATATGTATACGTTACACACACGTCTCTGTGTGAACACACACACACACACACACACACACACGCACACACACACACACACACACACACACACACACACACACACACACACACTCACACACACACACATATATATATATATATATATATATATATATATATATATATATATATATATATATATATCAAACTAGATTTCTCGTCTACCTTCACACCCGAATGTATAAATGCATAATTAGATTGTGTGAAATCAGCAATATCTGGCGAAGTCATCTCGTCTAAGACATGTCTTCATTTTTATTTTTATATATTTTTAATGCCTGTAATCAATAAAACATTTCTAAAGAATCTACAGAACATTTTAAAACCATAAACATGTCTGAAAAAACATTAGAAAATCACTGGATATGCTTGTTTGTGTGTTGGTGTTGTTTAGCCCATGGTCAATATCGATCAAACAGACCCATAATCATATACATTTCAGACGCGACCACCTTTTTCTTTCAGAGTGTATCACAGTATGTCAAGGCCTGCGTTGTTTATAGCATCATTTGTCTTTGTTATTTAGCTTCCGTCAACTCTGACCGGGCAAACTTATAATCAGAGATTTTCATCGTAATCATGCTACTTTCTGTTTAACAATAATGTATCAAGGGCTGTTGTTCCGCGTGCTCTTCCCAAAAATATGGTAAATTATTCAACGTGAACTTCCTTATCGTTTATTTTGTTTAACCCTACGTCAGCCCTAAACGTGTATATCTATAATCAAATGCATTATAACCGGGCCATTTCTCTTTTATTTAGAGAGAGAGAGACAATGTGTAAAGGACACATTATCCAAACTTATGTTTGTTGCTTAATCCTTATAGAGCAGGCCTGCCATCAAAGATATCCTAGCCATGACTATTCCGTCTTTTGTTCAGACAGCGTGTTATGACACACATTATCCAATATATACTCCCTTGTTTTTCTTGTTCAGCTCCGGATCACACGGATCCAGCCTCGCTATACTATCTTTCATTCGAACAATTTGTAATGTATCTCTCTTCTTTCATTATACTAGGCTGTAACTTCATGGAGATTTCAGTGCTATATCTGGCAGGTCCCATAAATGCTACTTAGTTGGCTCTGTCTAAATGTCATGTAATGCGCAAGCGCATATATAAGCATCAATATTTGAATGCATGCATGTGTGTGTGTATATATGTAAGTATAAATGTATTTGTGTATAAATGTGTGTGTGTGTATAAGTCTATATATATATATATATATATATATATATATATATAGACTTATACACTTATGCACATATATATATATATATATATATATATATATATATATATATATATATATATATATATATATATAGATATATATATATGCTTTTGAACCAGTTAAGTGTCCCACCTGTAAGGGATCGATGCTAGATGTGTCGAAACAATTGTGATTAATAAAAATTCTCGTATACTCCATTTCCGTCTTTCATTTAACACACGCACACACATGTACGTACGTATGTATGTATGCTGACATTCCGTCAGTGTCTGAAAGGTGAAGACTTGGCCATGCCATACTAGTGTATGACTTTCTCATTGTGAGTGCCCATGGTAGGAAAGCACAGTATCTTGACAGGAAAGAAGAAGGGAGCGCAAAAAGTTGTCATACTCAATAGTGAGTAGTTGGCTACCATGTATGTATGTGTCACTGTGTTATTCCGTGCCTGTGTATTCAGTCACCGGCAAATTACGGTCCGCGAAACTTTCTGAACGGCACGACTAACGAAAAATTACCTTGAATTATTTAGTAGTGCAGCCTGCCTGATGGTGAGTAATGTCTTATGCGGCTGCCTTCTCGAAAACCGTTGCTCATGCCTGGTATAGATGTTCAAAAGTTCAATACTTATTAATGCTGATGTCATAAAGGTATTTTACAAATACAAAATGGCGAAATACAAATACAAATGGCGAGTAAAACCTGAAGATTTTCTTACAATGTTTACACTGGCCAGATATCTACAGATTTCGAGGCTTATCTATGTAAATACAAGAAGCAAACAAAGATTCTGCAGAAAATAAAGGAATTTCTCTGGGCATCGACACAATAAATCACGAATTGAAAGTTGCACAATGTAAAACAATGTCAAAATACATCGCCTGAGCAAAATGATACGTATTCTCATGAACTAAATGGTAAACATCGTCAGTGTGTACAATGAGGGTACGTCTGTTTAGTGTGCGTGTGTATGTATATATGTGGGTATATGCGTGTTTATGTGTGAATAGATTTCAGACGCCTTCGTTAATTTCGTTAACCGTATTTAACTGCATTGTATTTATGTTTGATATCGAAAATATGAGAAACAGTAAAACTTGCGGTCAGTTTCTCTCTATAATTTAATTACCAAATATGTCCCGGTGTCACTTAAAAGTGACATAAAATTTAGGTAGGTATTGTCCAGTGTTGTCCGAGGTTATTCATAATAATATAACACCACAAACAAGATTTTATTATGATCCAGTAAGTTATGGTTAAGGCTCTATTTCCGTTAACGACGGCTGATAATACGTGAATGTTTGTAATTATTTCCCTTGCTCGCTAGGCAAAAGAAAACGCTTAAGTTTTTTTCCTCACCCTTTTATTATGCTAAAGTAGATGTCTAACAACAACCCAGTGCGTCTCAATCCAAATATATGGAAACACACTTTTCAGTATCTCAGTCACAATCTATGGAAACACTATATTATATCGTTCTCCTCCTCTTGGATAGGAAATTTAAATTGAGATCTGCCAAATCGCAACGCAGATAAGTCATTTCGGATCTAAATTCTAAAAATTTTAGTGCATTTCAAGATGAAGATATGTCTCAGACTCTTCCTTTATGATTTAATGATGTAAGCAACACACTCAAATTACTGGATCACAGGTTCACCGTTTCTTGTCTCCACGCCCATTTGCTGTTTCTTACCTCTTCTTAACACACTCATCTCCTTTCCTTTTATCACTCTTGTTATATGACCGCCATCAGTTCTCATGGCAAATAGTTTACTAATAATATATTTCTTAGAACCTCATTTTACTGAAATTCTTCTCTGCCTAGGTCGGTTCAAACTGTACAGTCTGTGAGAGCGCGCAATAACCATGAAAATTGATACTCTTCCTCTCATAAAGAAAGTTTAAAAATAATACGACTTACAAGTATAAGTCCGAACAAGATTGTTAAACATTGAACGTCTTCAGAACTTTTAATGAGTGTCTACTTGAACAAAACTAAATGTACACAATTACCTGAATATTCAACGAAAAATACACTGAGAAATAACATTGAATTTCTTACATAATTTAACTTATATTCACATTTTAAAATCATCTCTTCTCAGAAATTTAAATCAATAAGTTATTTACTGCGTAAAATCGAAGAACCAAATTAATGTAATATCAGATTTTCAGTTTCTTAGAGGGAGTATCTGGGTGACATACCTTCACCATGACTGATTTCGTTTTCCACTACAAGACAGATTTATTTGCCTAAAGCTTTTTACTCAATTTTAAACATTGATTTCTTAGAAACAAGAATTGATAAAAGAGGGAACAACAAATCATCCTCAGGATATTACAGGTAGTTATTATATCGATTGCAGAGGCTAAATTAAAAGTTGACCAGAGTAGTATTTGAAAATAAGGAGTAAGAAAACAAAATAAATTTTTCTTTTTATCTGGTAACTACTGTTTATGCCAACTATTTGCTTGTACTTAAATGAAAATATCAGTTACTTCTTTTAGATTTGCCTATTCAACGTAACAATTCTGACAACACTAAAATGTACGTGGAAAGAAATCAATAAATTTGCCTATGAAAATGAACAATTCTATCGGCTCTATAAATGTATATAGAATCAATATCTTACATCTACACAAATAAAATGTCTCCGAAAGAATTGTCATAGCTGAAAACACTCTATTATCATCGTTGGGAAGATATTTCCGTCCCCTACTAAGTATTTATTCAAATAATCAACTGAGCTCACACAAGATTGATTAACAATTTAGAGAATTATTGACACATTTTTGGACAAGGGTAATTCTAGCAAACGATAGATGTAATCGATTGAAAAACACAGTATATCACAGTTATTTATTATATACAGACATATATAGAATCCGAAATAACTGAAAGTAAGGTATAAATTAGAAGAGATGAGACTGAATATTCTAAGAATTTTGGTAGGTAACATATTTTATGTGATAAAATGTCTGAACTGTAGTAGATTTCAAATTTCTACTGAGAAAAGTCTAATAACATATAATGACTGTAGAAATTAAAGAAATTATTAGCTGTATGACATGACTAATCTGTGTAAGTGCGTCGTTTTGCAAGGATCTAAAAGACATTGGTTTTGTTAATTAGATTTAAGAGTAGATTCTCTAGTATCGGAAAATAATACCTCACTAGCTAGATAAACAATATTGACTTTCCTGCAAAATAAAGTAGATATTCCAGGAAAAGTTCCTTAAGTAGATAAAATTCAGTATGGTTTAAAATAAATCTCAAGTGTTATATATGCATACATACTTACATAGATACACACGCGCACATAATCACATATGTATATGTGTGTGTACGTACGTGTATGTATGTATGTGCATATATATATATATATATATATATATATATATATATATATATATATGTATGTATGTATGTATGTATGTATGTGCAAACACACACACACATATTAGCAGAACTGGGTCTTTATGATTAGACAGCATTCATTCGACGTATGATTTAGGCTAAATTGCTGTAAAATCCGTATAGGATATTTACGGTAATGTTATATATTTGTATTGAATCCCATCAGCTTCAATGCCACTAAATCCCCTCTGTTATCGTAAATTCTTTCAAGCTTGTGTATCAGTATAAGTCTTTGACGACATAAAAATATTAGAACTTCTGACTCTAGTACTGTTATTGCTAATCACTGCTTCAAGTGCTATGACGACCGAATATATATATATATATATATATATATATATATATATATATATATATATACACACACACACACACACACAAACACGCGCGCGCGCACACACACACATATACACACATACTCACACACAAAATATAAACTAACATAAATGTGTCGGTACATACACACTAATATACTAAAATAAATACTTAAATGCATACATACATATATCTGTAGTAGAAAGAAACAGTAAGCAAGTATTTCGCTGAAGTTTGCAAGCATAAACAAAAATGCATCATTTGGATAGCAAACGATATTATACGGAGAGATGAGGAAGGAAAATATTATCGTTAAGAAAGGAACCTTTCAAGAAGGTCTCGAATCATTCTGGTTGAAAATCTGGAACGAAAAGAGGGTGTCAACCTTAATGCATCGTGACTAAATACAGTGAGGGGGAAATACTGTACTAACACCAACAGTAAAGCATATGCAATTGACATGGAAACTTTCACCACAGCTGTAGACAAACTGTATAATGAGAAAGCACCTGAAAGGAACATAATAGCTGGATATTGGTACAAGAGGCCGACAGTTTACAGGAAACTACTAATATGTATATTCAGAAGAACTATGGAAGGCCAGATTGACATACCAAACTGGTTTGCCACAGTACGAATTGGCTGAAAACTATAGACCCATTGCTTGCCTAATCATCATGTACAAACTGTACACGAGCTGCCTCAACCAATTCTTCCAGGATCATTGTGAGTCCAACAACATAGTGATTGATCAGCAGGCCAGTGGAAAGAAGGGATTGTGTGGATGTGCCGAACAACTTTCGACAAATGAAGTTGTACTGCCTGAAGTAGAAAAACTGGTAGGAGTTTGACTTGATTACAGGAAGACTTTTGACTCTATTCCTCACTCATGGCTGCTGAAGTGTTTCCATTTGGCAAAAGTGCCTGCTATATTAAATGCTGCCATTGAGAGACTCACAACGATCTGGACAACAATTTTTACACTTCGAACTGAGAGCGAAATGACGTTTCCAATGTTATAAGTATTTCAAAGAGAATATCCCAAGGAGATAGTCTCTCTGTAATTCTGTTCATTTTGTCATTAAATCCATTATCATCCCTGTTATAAAAATCAAATGGCTATAAGCTATGTTCTGCAGCTGCTAGATATATTAATGTAACCCATAATCTCTTTGGATGACCTCAAGATTTATGCTAAAAATGTTAACAATGCCAAAAGAAAAACCAAAACAAACAAAAAAAACAAAAGACAGGCTGGAATTATTTACAACATTTTCAGCTGACATAAGAATAGAATTTGGCCAAAAGAAATGTTCATATTTGTTGAACAAGGAAAATCCATCACTCAGACCCCATACCTGTGAATCAGTGGTCTCACTATCTTTCCTAACCCATACAAAGAATGCTACAAGTATCTAGGCATTGAAACGTATCATATAAAGGTGTTGTGAAAAGAGTGACTCGAGAATATTCTGCCAAAATCAAAGAGACAGAGGATAACAGCTTCTATACCCGGATTAGAAATTTAGATTTATATCAATGATAATTGGTGCACTTAGTTTTGTAAGTAAATGTCTATCTGACATTCTGGATAAGCTCGGGTTTTCAGAAAAAGAAATCAACCAACTCGCAAATTACAAACACAATCTGTAAGTGAAATAGTAAAAATGGACAAGACTTTTCTCAAGTTTAAAATGTGACATCGTTTTCGTTACTTACATTTCAACGATGGAGCTTTGTGTCTATATTAAAAACCAGATCCTTCCTCAGAAGAAGAATTTAAATAATTAAAAACAAAAGAGAACATACATACACACATACATACATACATACACACATACATACATACATACATACGTACGTACGTACGTACATACATAAATACATACATGCATACATACATACATACATACATACATACATACATGCATACATGCATACATACATACATACATACATACATGCATGCATACATACACACATACATACATACATACATACATACACACATTCATACAAACAAAACTGCACCGGGATAAATTTTATAAATAGTTCTATTTTTGAATATATACTTACGATTAAGCACAAGAAATATTGGTGGAACATTCTCTGCTGATATTAATATATTTTTTTAAATCAGTGAGAAAAACAATATTACCGATAGCTTTTTTTAAATCTACACCTTCGCTACCCTGATTAAATATTCACTTTTATACGTATAATTGTAGGTGCATTTGGATTTGTGTCATTTAAAGTGACAACCTAATGAAGCTGGAATTCTCTATATCTCTCTCTCTCTCTCTTTCTCTCTCACACTCGCACGACCCCCCCCCCCACACACACACAAACGCGCGTGCAACAACTAGCAGTTACACGCTAACGCGGACTTTGCAAATACAATATATAAAGGAAATAGTGAAAAATTTGCAATAATTTTCAAACGTTTAGCATGTCACACTACACTGGTTCTGTTACCTAAATTCTAGTGATGGGACCTTGTTCCTTTCTAACAAGCTAACTTTTTATCGGAATGAAGAATGAAATGTATTATAAAAGATAAAAATAAAACATCTACATCCATGTATGTATGTATATATATATATATATATATATATATATATATATATACACACACACACACATATATATATGCATGCATATATGTATGTATGTACGTACGTATTATTTACTTTTCCGTTAAGGTAAGATCAACAAAAAAGTATTCCATCCAGTGAGAGACAAATATTGTTTAGAGCACACAGTGTATGTGTGTGTGTGTGTGTGTGTGTGTGTGTGTGTGTGTGTGTGTGTGTGTGTGTGTGTGTGTGCGTGTGTGTGTGTATGCGCACACATCAACCTTACATCAAAACATATACATTTACACTGAACTAATTACATGAATGCAAGTGCATTTATAGATATAGCCACAGATATGCACGCGCTAACTCTCACTCTCATGTTCACAAATCCCTCAAATGAAGTTTGATTACTTTTATATTAACCGGTTTGAATTCGACTGTGAATAGCTTATAGAAATAATAAATCTTACAGAAAGAAAAGTCCACTTATACACGTACCAGCCGTATTATTGAGTATTAATATTACGTCATTCAGAGTGGCAAGCTGGCAGAATTGTTAAAACGCTAGTCAGAATGCTTAGGGGTATTTCAACCGTCTTTACCTCCTGAGTTCAAATTACGCCGAGATCGTCTTTGCTTTTCGGGGTCGATAAAATAAATACCAGTTGAGCACTGGAATCGATGTAAGCGACTTCCCCACCCCGCTAAAAATTACTGGCCCTGTGCCAAACTTGGAAATTAATATTAAACCATTCAGATGTATATTCAGTGTTATCGATTATATCTTTTAGGTTTTAATCCCATTTTAACTGGTAATCCAACATAAACTTTATAATTGTATTTCAGTTTCAATGGGGTGTAATGCCAGTCCTGATTCAGTAGGTCTATGTCGAACGTTATTCCACTTGCAACCATCCTGTTATTTAGTGATGCTAGGATTACATTATCAAACACATTCTTCCTTTTCCTAAAACCATAGAGTGTAATTTCAAGAAGATTGAGTGGCAATGAAATGATAATTTTACTTAAAGTAAGTCAAACTAGCTTATAAATAAGATATGATTCTAAGATATTCTCTTTCCTTTCTTCAAGATTCTCGTCATTACCATATTGTTGCTATAAAGTATTACAGGAACCTTTCATATGTTTACAGAAGTCTGGTCAATAATAAAATAACGCTCTTCATAACGATTTAATAATTATATCTTGAAAAATTCTGATTCAACGTAAAGAAAATCACTTACATAAATATTTTCATGTGTGAATGTCCCTAAATGTACCTCTAGATGTGAAGTATAAGAACGTGACCTAATCTACCTTAACGTTAATATCAACGCCAAAACTAATTTATGTAGATTCAATCAATAGAAAGTAAACTATGGAACCAGTATATATATTCGGTTTCAGAGAGTATTGATAAGATTTTCTTTTCTTAATTATATCTAATCCGCATAAATTATGCAAGTATCGTTCGACTGTTTTGGATAAAATGCATGAATTGAATAAGAAAGCGAAATAAGTGAAATTAAAAGGCAACTTACAGGCAAGTATTAAGATTTATTTGGTTAGTCAAGCTTGTCTCGACATAAGTATAGATAGAAAAATATTGTAAGTCTTTATTGGCATATTATTTTGGTTTATCATTAGGTTAAAGTTCAAGGATGATGTACTATCAGAATCAGTAGGGAACAGAACTAAATACGTGAGTTATTTAGTATATTTAAATGCCTTGCGCTATTTAGTACTGTACTTTTCGGTTCTGAGTTCAAACTTCGTCGTGATCAATTTGGCCTTTCATTCTTCTGGAGTCGATAGAATAATTACCAACCCAGTGCTTGGATTTGTTCGATTGTACTTCTCATGGGTGTGGTCTTGAATGATGCTAGTGAACATCATTAAGGCAACTCTTGAATTGTCGCGAGAAATTGGAAACCAAGGTTTAAACAAAATTAGAAAGAGAGAGCAAATGAAGCTTGATATTTAAAGTAAATCGATCTTGCATAGGTTTCAACATCAAGAGTTCTAAGTCCGAGTATTTCAAAGATAGACGTGCCAAGCGTGATGTAATATGTGACATAACTACCTCAGAATTACATAAACAATAGCCCGGATAAGCTTTTCCATAGTTTCCGTCAGCTCAATTTACCGCCAAGGTTTGCTTTAAACCCGATGCTTTAGCGGAATATATTAATTTAAAAGAAACTGTCATATAAGAATTCCCAATCTCGTGAATGCAAACAGAGTAAATATAAAGGTCTGCAACATTCCTGGTTACAAGCAGGATCAAAGCCTTCCTGGCGGTTTTCTGATAATCGCTCGAGAAGCATCTGTCTATCTGCCTTCCTACCTGCTTGCCTGCCCATCTGCCTGTCTGTCTGTCTGTCTGTCTGTCTGTCTGTCTGTCTGTCTCTATGTATGTATGTATGTATGTATGTATGTATGTATGTATCTATCTATCTATCTATCTATCTATCTATCTATCTAATATATAATATCTGCAGTTGAAGCAGGATATCGAAGACTGTATTTCACAGTCATTTTTGAAGTTGGTTTTTGCGTCCTGCTGTTAAACTTTAGCAATAAGAAAAAAAAAGGAAAACACAAAAAAAAAACAACAGAATCGATGCAGTTTGTTTTAATTTTCTTAATAACACATGCTTCTTTTATTGTTCTACGTTTTGCATTTTAATAATACAATTTTTGATAATATTTTAGAATACAGAAAATACACGAGTAAAGATGGAATTAGATTCAGCTTTCTAATCATGCTGAGCTGTGTTATGTTGTATTGCTATGGCATGTATTTGTGCCAGCTGTGGCATGTATAATTGTGTTATTTAGTGTAGTTGTGGCATGTAGTGTAGCTGCAATAGTGCCTGTCATGTAGCCTAGCTGTGACGTACTCTATCATGTAGTGTAGTTGTATAGTGTAGTTATGACATGTAATGTTTTGTTATGTACTGTAGTTGAAGAGATGCATTACTGCAATGTAATGAGGTTTAAAACAGTTTGACAATTCTAAAACTATTAACACAGTAATTAATGCAGTAGATAACAAGACATGTCTGTACGAGAATACTTGATAATGGATTGTCAAGCAATAGTGCATTACTAGGTTGTCATTATCGTTTTGAGAAGACGCTGGCAGGTTTCGAACTAATGAACGTGGAACGTAGACAATGAGGAAAAGCATGTAGTTAATACATCTTCCAGCTTCATTATCTTACAACCTGTGATGATAAAAATTATTTTAAAAAAACCCATCTATTAACAATTGAACAGTTATCTAATAACGAAGACAATTGACTGACATTACAGTTAATTACTTCAGCACCCTGAATAGAAGTCGAATACATAATGGAATAAAACTTATATTTTGTAATTAAGAGACTGTCTGAGAAGCTATGAAATGACCAGAATATAGAGAGAACAAGACGAAGTACAATGACCACCTTTCTGTGACAGACTGAGCTTGATATAAATACATTTCTAAATAGATGCATTTCTAAAAGAAGAAAATCAAGACAACACGATTAGAACAGAAACTTAACTCTACCATATTAATGGCAGAAGCAGTAACTGGAAATGGAGAGCAGAATAACACTAAAGAAGAGGCAGTGTAGAAGCAGGAATAGTTGTAATTGTTATGGTTGGAGCAACAGTATCGCTAAGAGCAGCAATAATAGTGGTGTTAGTAGTAGTTCTAGCATAGTAGTTGTTTGTAGTGACAGCAATAGTGATGCTGTTTTCTACAAAGCGGAAGTATGTTATATATTGTGAATACCAACGAAATGAAAAGCAAAAGCTGAAATGCATTTCTTTACATACATTACATTATCAAAACTGTAATGTCAATAGACTGTCATTGGTTTATTAACAACTATGTTGCAAGTATTGTAGTAAATATCCAATGTGAAATGCATAGAAATCGCCTACTGTGAACTATCAGAATATATTAGACTTAAAACAAAACATTTTTAATACAATAATCAAGAGAACAAATGAGGTTTCCGAGCAACTTATGTCCAACAGTAATTCGTTGTTTGTCCTACTGTTGTTGCATATTCTAACTCTTGTCAAAAGAATCTTATTCAACTTTTCAATCTTCCTACCCACTACCATTCCAACATCTTGGTTTTGTAAGTAGAACTCCTTAAATACTAGGCTTCTATATTTTCGTGTATTTTGCTTCAAATTCTACTCAGCCTTCATGCAAGAAATCCTTCCTAAACACTCTTTCGCGATTTCGCCTCACGTACTCTCACGTGCACTGATCAATCAAGCATTTCTTCCGTTTTTCAAACAATAAAGTGATCTATCAAATCGATGTATCTACCATCGTCTTCAAGCAGCTGTTGTTTAGCCCCGAGAGAGCATAGCATTCAAATGTCTTCCATTCTTGACTATAATATCTTAATCGCTAACATTGTCTATCCGGTTTCACCTGCAATATACTCTGTTTTTAAAGTCTATAGGAGGTGTTTTCAGGGGTATTTAGCTGCTATTACAAGCCGGTTAAGTGGCTACATAAAAACACCCTCAGCGAATCGTCCACAAATAATGTTTTGGAACTGGTGCCTATATTTATAACATACTTTAACTGTTTTTTCATTAAGCATACTTAACTGTGGTAGGGAAACAAGCAAGTCTTCTATCAAACTCGCTCCCAAATAAAACAAATATACTTTGCCAACTATCTGTCAAAAATTATCATCTTAAAAATCTCTAAGGTCAGAGAAACAATTATAACGATTTCTTCATTATTTGAAGGGTATTTCTTTTACTTTAGGTCACAAAAATAATGCCTACAGATTCAGTCTGACTGACGATACTTTTTACTAAGTTAGATAATAAACAGTTTCAAAATAAAGCGCCCAACTCTTTCGAACTAATGAACGTGGAATGTAAACAATGAGGAAAAGCATGTAGTTAATACATCTTTCAAATTCATTATCTTACAACCCGTGATGATAAAGATTATAAAAAAAAACCCATCTATTAACAATTGAATAATTATCTAATAACGAAGACAATTGACTGACATTACAGTTAATTACTTCAGTACCCTGAATAGAAGTCGAATACACACCAGAATGTGTGACGTTGTTTCAAAGCTAGAAATACTTGGCTATCAGAATGTATTTCATTATCATCGTACAAGTTTATAAATTTGAATCATAATCTGTCAAAGCTTCCCAACCATGGACTTCAGTCATAAATAATAACCATGAATTGGGACCTTTCTGTAATGCTTACCAGGTTCGATGAGATTCAATGACCAGTTATCTTTTCAAGGATTTCTTTCAACTAAGCAAAACAATTCGCTATTACTTCAACTTACACAAATTCTAATACAAACTAGCACTTTAGTTTCCCCTGATCTTACTAAAAGTTTCTCCACATTCAAATTCGACAGATTCACTGATGGGCAAAATACCATTAACGGAGTCGACCGTCATCATACAAAGTAGATGCTACAACATCAAACAACACCACTAAACACTATTTCACCCGTGCTATTCATATTTCTTTAAAGATAGTAGCCTTGTTTATTATTGCACACAACATTCATAGTAAACCAACATAAAGAACGTAGCCACTTTTGAATCACACACACACACACACACACACACACACACACACACACACAAATAGAGAGTTTTCACTGCTAAAAAGTATTTGAACTCCGAAAAGTATTTTCTTCATACAAAATATTTTACTCTATTGGAACAATACTACGATTCACACACTCTCTTCTAGATCATACCACACTGCCACTCAGCTTTTGAATAAACTTTTATTCACGAACACTCATCAACCACAAACCAAAACTGGCTTATCTCCACTATTTGTCTCTTTTACTGCTTCTACAATGGTCTGTTCCTCCCGATTTGCTCTTTGTAAACTATATATCATGTAGCTCACTGTGGGTGCTTCAAACTATATAGAACCCGTATCAAGCACTATTTCAAAAGCTACCTCTTTGCAATTTCATTTTTCTTGAACATTCTCCCTCTCTGTATGCTTCCTTAGAAAAATGGAAACCATATAATGAATTTAAACTCTTTCCTTAAATGACATTTCTTTCCTTGCCGGGAAGTATGCGACTTTAGAAAGTCTATGGTCGCACCGTCTTTTATCATAGACTAAATCAGTGATTTTCAACCAGCTTCCATATGACCTCTAGTGGTCCATATAAGATTGTCGGTGGGCTCTACACAAACAAAATAGTAAATTGGGAATCCACAGTAGTATTTTAAGGGTTGATGAAATAATTTTATTTGAGATGTATTCATTGCAAGAAACAGTTACGTTTCTTTCTCTAACGTTTTACTTAGTTTAACATGTTTCGGGCAACTGAAATATGTTATCTCAGAGAGTGCTATTGAAAATCTACGCAAGTGAACATGTGACAAACAAAGCAGGGATTTTGAAGAAAGTATTTATTAAACTAGTTTTTAAACATCGGATGGCTATGGGGGTCCACCAGAATAAAATAGATATCAAAGGGGTCCATAGGTCAAAAACTGGTTGAGAACCACTGGGCTAAATCATTAAATCATTAAAATACATCTGTTTATTGAAACATGTAGTTGTATGTATTCATATAAGTATGTATATGAGTGTGTTTGAGTATGCATGCATATGTATTTCTGTGTGTGTATGTGTGTGTTAATCTTTTAATTAAAAAAATTGGTTTGCTAATGTTTACAAGTATCAATGTATATTTACTTAGATATTAATGAAAAATGTCAGTCACAGCCAAACTACTACGCCTAACGACATTGGAAATATATTTATTTTAACTTTACTTGACATACAGTTTTAGTGAAATGATTACTTAATGAAAGTCTTATAAAGAAAACTAAGATTGACGTCCAGATCGAAATGATTAACTGATATGTTATCAATAGTTAACATGGCGAGATTGATCTTTCTAGTAGCTTTCAACACCGGAAATGCACTTGACACCACGTGACAGCAAGCTGTCACAGTTGTACAACAAATCTTAGTTTTCTTCACACACGCTCCCGTGCGCATACACACGTATATATGCATATATACATATGTATGTATATGTGTGTGTATGTGCGTTTGTGTGTCTTTTTTGACATATCTATTACCCGTCTATCATATCTCCCTTCTCAATACATTATCAGTCATCACCACGTTTGTCATCATCTCCATCATTATCACTACTACTACTACTACTACTACTACTACTACTACTACTACTACTACTACCTATCATGCTGTTATTATCACCATCACTATTACTATTAGAGTCATTGTTATTACAAAGTGTCTTTTATTCGAATTCTTATCCCCCACTTTCTGTTTAAAGCAATCAGCGTGTGTACATAGCTCTATGTCAATAAATGTGTGTATATGCGTGTGTGTGTGTGTGTGTGTGTGTGTGTGTGTGTATGTGTGTGTGTGTGTGTGTGTGTGTGTGTGTGTGTGTTTGTGTGTGTGTGTGTGAAATGAAAGGTCAACGTTGTTTTCAAACACCCCAAGAAAAAAAAATCTTCATAAATACTTTCTGCTATCTCCTCCCCGCTGGCACTTCTTCCCCTTTTGTTTTCGTCTTCTTCTCCCTAACTCACCCAGTCGATCCCCTCTGAATATAACTCATCTTTGTTGAGAATATTTGAGATGACATCTATTGGAAATCTATTGCAGGAAAATGAAAACTAAAAAAAATAATTGTCAAAATATGACAAGACTGTGACAACACGTGACAAAAGTATTTATTGAAAACCTCTTCTTTATAAAGAAATTAATCTTATAAAGGAGAGCGAAAAGAAATTCACAATACATGATCATTTTTCTCTCAATCTTTCCTAAACAACAATATGTCACATAATATTTTCTCTTACAACATATATATGAACATAGAAGGCAGTATTGATTACCTTTATGGAAAAACAAATTCATTTTTTTCTTTTACAACTTTCCTACAGTGGCGAAAATATTCAGTGTCATTTACATTCATTCAAGTTTCGAATGGTTACCATTCCCCTTTCGCGTCGTCTGTACTATGTTTTAATAGCTGATTCCTATATTTGTTAGTATTTTTTGCGATAATCGACAATAAGTTGAATATTAAATTTAAAAGCAAAATCAAACATTATTAAATACATGCTCATCCTACGAGATTTTCTTCAATGTTTTGAAATAGAAATATTTTGTCATGTCACTTAAAGACATTTGATTACTCTAAGATCACGAATTTATTCGGAGCTCTTCTTTTTTATAAATCACTTTGCTATATAGTCCTTCGAGTCAACAAACTATTTTTCGATCAGTGAGAAATCGCATTACAAATCTTTCTCAAACCAGATACTCTATTACCTTAAAAATGGGAAGAGACATTACTTTAATAGTTTTTTTTTAAGGTCCTTTCTCCTTTCCTCAATGTATTACTCCTCTTCATCCATCATTTCAGAAGATAATTAATAAAAGTAGATTTCGGTTTTCACAATCCAGCAACTCAGATTGATAACGAACTCAAAAAATACACGGTCATATCTATTTGAGCGAGAGTTGGTTAATGCTAATATGAATATTTCAGGTGTCAAATACACAAGTGGAAATACATTTATCTGTCATTAACGACATTTTAGCCGAAAGACATGTTATAAAAAGTGATTACGTACGAACGTAGAGGGAAATTAAGTACACATGCACATATACATATATACATATGTATAAGCTGTATAAGCATACATATACGTAATCATATATATATATATTAATACATATATATAAATAAATAAATATATATATATATATATATATATATATATATATATATATATATATATATATATATATATATACATATATGTATACATACAGATTTATATATATATATATATATATATATATATATATATATTTATATATATATATATATATATATACATACATATATGTATACATACATATTTATATATATATACATACATATATATACACAGGATACATACATATATATATATATATATGTATATATACAAGGACGCATACGTTGTAAATAATTGTATACGTCTACTTTTAATAACAATACATAGCTTCCTGCCATCGTTAATTAATAAGCGTCTCCAGCGAATGTACTGACTGATAAGCAATAAATCTGATGAGCTACAAGCATTGTAGATCATCAGAGTAAGCTAGCTACTTGACTCTTTCTGTCGAGATAGGAAAACACTCTTGAAGAGTCAGTTATGATCTGCAGAAACTAGTCAAGTTGTTCTTCAATCTATTTTGCAAAGCGAGAATTATGGTTTCAGCTTGTGATTTATTTGAAAAAGGCGGCAAAATGTATAGTTAAGCATATAAATTCATCTGTAACTTATCTTGAAATAAGCTGCCTCAGTACTTTAGTTAATAAATGCATGTGTGTGTGTGAATGGATATGTAGTATGTTTATTTATCTATATATCTATCTACCTGCCTACCTGTATGTCTGTCTGCTTCTTAAACATATGCAATATATGATCTTTTGTTATTTACTGGCAGTTTTCGGTGATGCATTACGGGTTTCAAAAGGTTAAGAGGCATAATCCATTATATATGATCTAGATGGTAGATTACTTGCCTTGGGTTATCAATCTGAGTTGCCGGATTGTGAACACCGAGGTCTAGTTTTGTTAATTATGTTCCGAAATTATGGATGTAGAAAGGTAGTACATTAAGAGAAGGACCTTAAAAGAACTATTAAAGGGAAGTTCATGTAAGAAATTTTAAATATAGTGACTGGTTTTGCATATGAAAATTAAGGAAATTATCCTGAGTATAAACTGGCAGATGAAGGGAAGCAGACTGTGTATGAAATAGATGGATAGAGAGAAGAATTCTGTGTCTGAAATACGTAGACAGAGAAATGGATCCTTTGTGAGAAACAGGTAGAAACTGGAAGATAGACGGAATGACTGCTGATAGTCTTGATTAGACCCAGATCAGTTCAGTTCAAAGACATATCAAAGACGTTTCAGCCATAGCCATCCCGATCGTTTTGCCTTGGGTTACTTGAAAAATAAAATTTAAATTAATACATGTCAAATGAGATACGGTGGTGGTAGGATTTCGGTGCTAATCTTAATATATAAAATACCCTGTCTGTGCGTGTCCTCAATGCAGGTTCAAACCTCTGGATTAATCTGTACCATACTTGGGGTACACTAATAATACCGTCTTGATTTATTATTATTTTTTTTAAAAAATAAATAATATTGCTCTCTATATAAAGATTCACTTCTTCAGATCACTTTCTCAACTTCCTGCGTTTGAACTTCCTGTCTTTGGCGTCCTAACGGTTTTTTTACACACAAACATCATTACAGTTGTGACTATTTCGTGTGTGTGTGTGTGTGTGTGTGTGTGTGTGTGTGAGAGAGAGAGAGAGAGAGAGAGAGAGAGAGAGAAATTTCATACGGAGATTTTATCTAATCGATCAATTGTCAACAGGGCATAACTACAGATTTCTGCACCCCCACACCGACTTTGATGATCATAACGTTCAGAAAAATGAATATTTTTTAATGAAATTTTCTACAAATATGTGATATATCATGTAGATTCCGAATATACAACACTTTAGGGGGGAAGTGTTTTAGGAGGGGTGGAGGATGATTTTCGGAAAATTCATCGAAATCCACTTCAATTCGTTTAACTTTCAGGAAAATGGATATTTCTTAATGAAATTGTCTACAAATATACCTCGGTCTATTTAGATTCCGAGCATATAGGAATTTTTGAAGAAAACAATGGGGGTTATTTTTGAGAAATTTTCCCCACTCAGGGCTGTTTCGGAACACGTCGTCCATATTTGTTACATTTTCTCTGTTTTGTGCGTTTGTGCATCCGTAGATTTCTACTGAAGCCACAAGCGATGAAGGCAAATGAAGTCCTCACCAGAAAACTCCTTATGCTAAAAATAGCAGCTAAATATCTGGTACACAGATATATGTTATTAAGGCGACTTATCTGTTGCATACGATTTTGTTTTTACCCTTTAAGTAAATTTCCAGGTAAACGGTTCTAATAGAAAAGCAAGAGACACCAGAAGCAAAAATAAGGAATATACACGCAGTTAAATATAAAAGTGTAAAGTATAATTTGTTACACAATATCTATAATAAACATGATATTGAATGGAATAATTCCCCGTTTGAACTTCTTTCATTATATATGTGTGTGTGTGAGGACACTGAGAATAAGCATGCTTTTTGTTTCTACGGATTCCGACCTTGTCTCCAACGGCGATTCTAAATATGCAAAAAAGATCTACTTTTAGACTTTTTAATACACCTACTCCTTAACTTTTCAATTTTTTTCCTTAAATATTACGACTAGGGTTAAGGGTTATGTACGGATGCACAGACGCACAAAACGGAGAAATTGAAACAAATATGGACGACTTGTTCCGACCCCACCCCAGTTCGCAAAAATAACCCCCAATTGTTTTTTCCCCAAATCCTATGTGCTTGGAATCTACATAGTCCGTAGTATATTTGTAGGCAATTTCATTAAAAAATATCTATTTTCCTGAAAGTTAAGACGAATTGAAGTGGATTCCGGTGAATTTTCTGAAAATCCTCCCCACCTCCTCCTAAAACGCTTTCCCCCAAAGATTGTGTATATTCGGAATCTACATGATATAACACATATTCGTAGGAAATTTCATTAAAAAATAGCCATTTTTCTGAAAGTTATCATCATCCGAATTCGGGGTGGAGTTGCAGAACGCCTGTGGTGAGATGGTACCAACTGTCAATGATCTCATAACGCATGTGCTCTTACACATTGCACAAAACTTTAGCAACAGTCAATGGCTCTGTGAGCAAGCCATCTTAACTCCACGTAATGATGCTGTCATGAAAATCAACTGGGATCTCATGCAGCTGTTGCCCGGACAAGAACAGTCTTTCAAATCCCTCGGCACTGTCATTGATCAGGACCAGGCTATACTATTTCCAACTAAGTTCCTGAACTTTCTACAACCATCTGAGGTGCTACTTCACCACTTAACACATAAAAAAGGGACCCTAATCATGCTGCTCAGGAATCTAGATCCACCTGGTGATGAAATCGATGCGACGTTATGTTCTAGAGGCAACAATTATGACTTGGAACTATAAGGGTGAGGATGACTTTATTCCACGGATCCCGCTAATCCCATATGACTTCCCCTTTGAATTTAAGCGGTTCTAGTTCCCAGTGAAATTAAGTTTCGCTATGTCAATATACAAGTCTCAAGGACAGTCTCTCAAGGATTCACAAACGCACAAAACAGAGAAAATGTAACAAATATGGACTTCACCTTGGTTCTTTTATGAGCAGTTATATGTAGGATGTTCGCGAGTTGGAAGTCCCCAAACTCTTTTCATTTATACACCAATTAAAGGACACACTCAAAACATCATATATTTAGAAGTATATTTAGATAATTAAACTGTGATTGATTTCCGGATTTGTTTCAATACATTTGTTTATACTGACGTCATCTGATAGAATTTTTGTTAAATGTACTTATCAACAGGAGGGGAGCGCCCGCAGGCCGGTTCTTCTTAAATTTATGCATTTTCAGGTTCAACGCGTTTCAAATAATTACTGACAATTGAAGGTGATTGCAAAGACAAAGAACTACCTTTTTCTTTTCATTTTAACAATTTTAACAGTGAAAACATCGGATAAAACACATTATTGACTTTAATAGTTTGTACCTCAGCTAATTACCGTTGCGAACTGTATAATCCATGTTTCATTTTACTTAGAGATTTAAAAGGCATACTTAAATTTCATTATTTTCAATAACCTGAGAAATGCCGGTTTATTAACGTATAAAATTGGTATTTCAGCTACTAGGAGGTAAGGCCTGCGTAGTCTATATTTCATGTTAGTTATCTAAAAGGGATTTTTAAATTCCACTACTTTCTTTAACCCGGGCAACGCCGGGTATTTCTGCTAGTTATATATATGTATTATATTACTAATAACAGTATCTAAATATATGTATAACATTGTATACACACACACATATATAATATATTCATCTATATATCATAGTTAACGTATATATACATCGTAAACAGGTATGATTTTTGTCTGAGAGAAAACCTCCTCGTAGACATGATGCGTTTAAAACAACGTTTAGAGGAGCAATATACATCAACCCAGGAATGACACACATGAATGCGTTTCGATCTCCTTGAGGCTTGTCAGTCATGTGTAGTCGGTGTTCGCATTCCTAGATGAAATTTGTATCCTCCGATATATAGGAACCAGTAAATCATACTATCACTGATACTGCCGAAAGTCGCCAGACTGAATACAAATTTGGTAGACTCAATTGAACAGCATTAAGTCAAAATAGCCGTTAGTGTATCATTATTGACTTATATACGCCTGAAAAGCTCTAAGAAAATGAAACATGCTTGGCGTTCTAGGTCATTGTTGGGACATCTTTCGTCTCTTTCCAATGTATATTTAGTTTTTAGCATAGTACGATGGTTGGTTGAAAAGTTCACCGGGGTGCTTATGAAGGAGTACTCAATGCATGTAACTGAGCGAAATCCGTTTGTAATAATACTTCTGTAGCTCAGTATATCATTCCCAAAATTGCTAAATGATCATCGCCCAGTTACTTTAATATTAGCAAAATATATGGATTGTCATGTTTTGCCTTCAAACTTTGCAGCATATGTTTCAAAATGGTAAAGTATTCATTGCAAATATGGTAAGGGGTGGTGAGATTGTTACATTTGATTGTTACATATACTAAATGAAATAAAAAGGTCAAATTTTACTCGTCTTGATTTTTCTGTAGTTATTTTACTGTTCTTTTCTATATCTGTATATATGTATATATAGAGAGAAAATGAGAGAGAATGTGATAAGGTCTGAGTGAGAGAGAGAGCAATTAAAGTTTTTTTTATGTAATTTATTCAAAAGAAATACCCAAATTTTAATTGAGAATGCTTGTGACTACTTAAATAGCAATTTTACTATACCATTAACCATCTTACAACTGATGTCTCTAATTTAATATTGTACTACTTATTTACTATATGAAGTGATAATGTTGATAGTGGTGAGGTGATTGTGGAGGTGTTGGTGTCAGTGGTAAAATGATGTTGTTGGTTTTGTAGTCGTCGTCATTTTCGTCTTTATGATGTTGGTATTGATAGTAGTGCTAGTAGTGATGGTGATGGTGTTTAAAAGTGGCAGTGGTGGTATCAGTTCTATTATTGCTGGTAATGAAGGCATTGTGGTGATTGGATGATGATGGTAATTGTGATGGGTTGGTGGTAGTGGTGGTGCGGGAGTATCATGTCACCTTAGTGATTAGCTATGTTATTACATTCCTCAATTTCAAAACAGTTTTGTGAGATGATCAGTATTCATAGTGAGAATTGATTAGTAAATGATGTTCTATCTAATTGATTTATGAGATGCTAATGTACCTTCTGCTTTGAAACTGTTCCTCTGCTTTTCTTTGATTTTAGTTGTTTCCTTTATTTTTTTCATTAATATAATTTTCTTTATGTTTTGACAAACACATTTACACACATGTGTCTATTCATGTATGGAAACGCGTGTTTGAGTTAGGACACAGAATATTTGTCTATCTATCTACATATATATATATATATATATATATATATATATGTGTGTGTGTGTGTGTGTGTGTGTGTGTGTGTGTGTGTGTGTGTGTGTGTGTGTGTGTGTGTGTTGTATGTGTGTATAATTATTGACCATATACATACATACATATATATATATATATATATATATATATATGTATGATGCATGCACACACATATGTATATATATATACACATATATATACACACATCCAAACATACATACACACACATATACACATTCAAGTATACATACATAAATATATTTAAGCACATAAGTACGATAAACACATATATGCACATACGTATGACACATATACGTACACACATATATATTTGACTTCGGAATTATAGTTTTCAAACCTAAACATAGAACACTAATAAGGACATGTGAAAAACACCAATAGAATAGATAATAATAGAATACAGTGATTTCTTCAATTACGTATGTTTGATTAAAAACTATGCATAACCTTCTGGCAACGGCGAGACAGATAAAAAGGCAGTTCACTAAGTTAGCTATATAGGTTGCACCATTTCTGAGCAGCCACTTGTATGACTGTGTCATAAGTTACTTATCGTCGCCACCTACGTCGCTCTGAGCGTTTCCATTGGCACTAACATCCTCAATATTCACTGTTTGACTTCGTAAAATCAATACTGAAGTTCTCAAACTAGTGGCGGTCACTAGCAACAAGGCCATGCTGTTAATGAAACAGCTGCACTTAGTGGTTACAGAGATTATTCACAAAAATCCAAGACAGAGAATTACTGGCAATACTTAACGTTTCACATGCGAAAAGGAACTCTGTGAAAATAATAAAAGCAATCTAAAAAGCCTACATTATCAGCAGTTAAAACACCTTCATAGAACTAAAAAAAAAAAAAAAATCATAGAAACATTTTTGCGATCGGGATACTGAACAAAAGTTTCTTAATTATACTCAACTCAGACCAGACTGACTTTATCACAATAGAATGATGTTATAGCATGCATAAATATTATCACGAAGGATATTAGTAAACCAATACTTAGCGACACTACATTAACGGTACACGCTTTCAAAATAAAAAAAATTAACACGAAGCTCATCTATACTATAGTAAAGGAAACAGCTTATTAATTAAGTTATGAATATGTAATTTTTATTAAAAGAAAGCAATTGTTAAAGTTTACAAAGTCTAGAAAATTCTTAAAATTCCAATTTTAATATACTTTTATTATCAAAATGTGATTCTTTTATTATTGGAGATTTCAACTGCACGATTTAATCAAAAAGCTAATTTAAATCACTGCGGGATAGTCAGTAATTTTTAACATCTTACACAACCAGTGCTTTGTAAGGTCTTAGTCCTTTCCCTCTTTGTTTCTTTTTTCTCTCACACTTCATTTGTATTCCCTTCTCTGTTATCTTATTTAATACTTCGTACCTTCCCGTACACTCTACTGCTTTCACTTACTCACTCGCTAAATGACTTCATTAGAAAGAAGTGATTACAAAGTTTTTCTATGAGATACTTTTAGAATATTTGTATAAGCTTTTACACTATATCCATTTATTATTTCAAAATTACATAGAAATTTCATTCCGTTAAAGATAAACGTGTAAACCATGATCCTTTGAATAATAAAAGCCTTAATTTATTTTCTGTGCCTACGTCGACCTCGCATTTATTCTTAGATAATGTATTGATTTAATTTGATATAATGATTACAAGTAGCATCCCTTCAGGCTGTTTTCTGCTAGTTAATATTATAAACATTGGATACAAGCATCACTGTGTAGTTATGAGATTCACTTTGTAAGAGCATAGCTCCTGTCTCTGTCTCACTGCAAAGTATTTTGGGCAAATGTCATCTACTATTGTCCCGAGCCTACTGATACCTTGTGAGTGAATTTCGAGGACGGAAACTGGTACAAACTGTGTTTGACAACAAAGACCATTATAATAAGCATCAGTTTTAAAAAATAATACTGGAATCGATGTGATCGACTCAGATTTTTACGCTGTGTCCTAGCATTCTCACCAGAGGGTGTCGTACTCTCGTACAACACTAGTTATGCATGAGAAATAATAGACCTGAAAAAAAAAAACCGAGGACGAATTCAAATACAATTCGCCAAAATCCTATGAAACTCAACATCAAAGATCTAAACAATGAAATAAGGGGATAGCTAACAAAAATACTGACAATAATAAACATCAGAAATCAGAAAACTGGAGAACGTTTTATCCATCATAAACTACAAAATTTATCGTAAAACTCTACATCGAGTAATCATCATCATCGTCGTCAACAACAACAACAACAACAATAACAACGCAATAACAGATATTATTTCCAAATTCAATAATACACCAATCTCAACCAATATCCTCACACTGTAACAAAGAAACGCCCTTAATAAATATTTTCTCAAATATCATCCGACAGAATGCATAAAGGGTGAGAACTTAAAATGAAAAGTATGTACCATCCAAATAGACCATGATTTTGACCATTTTCCCATTAGAAACTTCAAAAGCATGTGTAAACTATTAGTGATAGATAAAGAATGCATTATTATGAATATTATCATTGACAGCGGCGATCGGTAAGAATCTTTAGCGTTTGACACAAAATACTTAGCGCTATCTTCCAGCTCTTGACGTTCTGATTTAAATTTCTCCCGAGGTCGACTTTGCCTTACATCCTTTAGGGGTCCATAAAATAAGTACCAGTTGAGCACTGAGGTCGATGTGATTGACTAGCCTCACCACTTAAAATGCTGGCTTTGTGTTAAAAATTGAAACAATTATTATTGGTACGAAATATATGGAAATTAAGGAGTATCCACCAAAAAATAGATTTGGCAAATGTGACTGAGAATAAAAAAACGAACAAAATCTACCAACTCCAAGCAAACTCAAGTCGAGCAGACGTATAGTGCACACAGTAAATTGCTGCTGTTGTTGTCGTTGTTATTGTTTGATCTTAGGCCATCACAGAGTTTTCTCATATGTTGTAGACTCCAAATCATATTTATGAAGCAAGAACAGAAGCGCGTTGAGTATGTGCTGTTTGATGAAAATATTGAATATATAATTCATTGACTACCATCCGATTACTTTTTATAAAAAAATAAGTATTACAAGGGCCAAACAACCTTTAAATAGTATAAACTTGTTCTTGAGACATTACATGAAAAATGAAACATGAGAATAAAAAATAAAGTGTGACGAATCTCTGGATGATAGCACTGCACAAAGAGAAAAAAAAACTAGTAAAACAAACACATTCGCAACGACATGTTAAGGAAAAAAAGTATGTACGATAACTAAGGCATCATGATGCTCTTCGAGCATAAATATATCATAAATATATCATTAAACAAACAAATAAACCTGAACGTGTTGTTGGGATAAAAAGTAAAATACAGAAGGAATACAACTGTAATTCCTATAATAATAGGAATGTTTAGACTACTAAACAATGATAGGGATAAAAATACAAGGAAGAAGCATTATATTTTGTTGCTAGCTGAACATTTGGACTTCACGTAGCACACATTAGAAGAAAATCCTTTCTATAATAGAGGAAAGAAGGATATAAAGCGAAAAGCGTTAACAAGAACAAAAAATGATACTTAACAAATTCAATAGTGTACACATATGCAACACATGTTCACACGCACATCTCACACTTCATAACAAACATTACTAGCGTGTAAACGTATGCACAGAAATACAAATCAGTTATCAAGGAAGAAAGAAAATTAAAAAAAAAAAAAAAGAAAAAGTAATGAAAAAGTAGAGAAGAGAGTATTGAAATATTTCCAATTTGCTTACATAGCAAACAGCAAGGATTTATTTCTGTAAAGCTGATGGTAAATATGTAAGCTTACAACAATAACCATGTCTTATACATTGGCACACAATCACAACTGTTGAGGTAAGAGTTTAGTTGCTTGAATCGACTCCAGTACTTAACTGATACTTTATTTTATCGATTTAGAAAAGACGAGAGCAAAGTCTACCTCGGCGAAATTTGAAAATATAATTTTGAAGGTCGTAACTAAAATACCGTAAGATATTTTATCCTTGTTCAGCTGATTCTGTCATCCACTGTCTTTAATGGTTTATAAATTTGAACTAACGTCACAATTTATATCTTGGTTTAATTTACCCCACTATGTCACTGGTATACATTTTATCGATTTTGCAGAAGTAATTATGACTAATAATGTAAAGAAGCATAACACAATAAATAATGCAGGCATTTTGGGCTCTATATTTTTCTTTACTTAATTGGCTGGAATAATTATGAATTTATGTCGATACATACTGACATTCAACTTTCCTCCGTTGATCATGATCTTAGAAGGCTATATATATACCATTACAAAATATGCATATCTTTAAAGTATTAACTTGCTTATTAACATATTCAAATTTTGGCACATGGGCATCAATTTCGGGGAAGGGAGTAAATCGGCCACATCACGCCCAGGGCTCAGCTGGTAGTCTTTTTATCGACCCTGAGAGGATAAAAAGCAAAACAGACCTCAGTGGAATATGAACTCAGAACGGAAAAACGGACGAGATACCGCTAAGCATTTTACCCGGGTGCTGAGGATTCTGCCAGCTCGCCACTTTCATAATATTCCTTTCTACTACTTTTTAATAATCGTTTTTAGTATTCGTTTTAATAATGATAATATTGGTTTCAAATTTTGGTACAAGGCCAGCAATTTCGGGGCTAGGGGTTAGTCGATTACATCGACCCTAGTGTTCAAGTAGTACTTATTTTATCGACCTCAGTGGAATTTTAACTCCGAACGTTAAAGAGGGCCGAAAAGCTGCGGAGCGTTTCCTCTGGCGTGCCAACGATTCTGTTAGTTTGCCACCTCACTCCATAATAATGATATTGATAATAATTATTATTTTTAATTATTTTCATAATTATAAGTAGTAGTGGTAATAGAAAAAGAAGAAGAAGAAGAAGAAGAAGAAGAAGAAGAAGAAGAAGAAGAAGAAGAAGAAGAAGAAGAAGAAGAAGAGGAAGAATAATTATATGTATTACAATGACAGCGAATGAAAGCCATTAGAAAGAAACACAAAATAGTGGGTGTGTTTGTAAGTGTGTTTACACCTGTGTGCATGCGTTTGTATGTATGTATGTATGTATGTATGTATGTATGTATGTATGTATGTATATGGACAGCACCTAAGACCTATCAAGAACCCCAAACTCCCGAATTACCCTACGTAGTGAAGCAAGATCTTATTTCATTGTTGTACAGAGTCGATTGTTGTCAATGGAATACTTTTGCAAATAACAAGTAGACTCATTCAGTAATTTTTCAGTGAAAAACACACTCTTTTAAATAAACTGTAATGAAAGTAAAGTAGTATCAAAATAATAAAATTGAGAACAATTTCAATAGATGCAGCAGTAAGAATAGCTGAGTATATTTTCAGATGTATCAGCATCATTAGTAGAGTGTATTCCAGCTCAGTGGATTTTATAATATTCCATGGAATGAATATTTATATCCACAAAGTAGGAAAAAATAATAACCTTCACCCCTTAAGAAATAAGAATTATTTCTACAACTATTTGTTTTCAGTAAACTCCAGAACAACAGAAATAATAATTTTAAAAATACAATTTTAGTATTAAATCTCCTAATATTGTCCCGTAACTATACGCCGCAGGTAACAACCATTTGATGACATAGCATATACAAAGGATGTAAAAAGGTTGAAAAAAGTAGCAATCCTTACCAATCACCAAGCTGAGTGAAACGTGCATTTGAAAGAACCGTTAGTGAATTAAAGATAATAAAATACCTCAACTGATATTATTTAAGAGAATTGGGTAAAACCAATAAATATTTTAGGAAGTTATTGAAAAAGTAAAAAAGGGACACAAAAATACTATTTACCTTCATGCAGGATTAAAGTATGTATTGGAAAATAATATTCCAAGGAGATACCTTGTCCTATTTCAAAAAGATTTGTATACATATCAGAATATTTCGCAATGTATAATTTACACAAACCGCAAATTTCAGTATATTACCAGAGGATTTCATAAATGCCTTTTAAAGATTTTGACATGGCATTTAAAAGTCTGTTAGTGTTTCAGAAGATGATATCATATTGTTTGCCAGAGCAATAAATGAAAACAAGGAAGGAATGAAGAAAGTGATTAAAAGTAAGGTTATCTCTGATCGTATATCAAGATGAATAAACTAAGAAAAATCAGAGTTTGGATTAAAGAAATGTAGTTTATCTTATCCTTAAAATAAGAAGGATTAAGAAAGAGGAAAGCGTTAGATTATATAAGTAAAAGCAGAAACATCGAATGAGCTCCTTAAAAGTTGGACAGTTAGAATACCTTGGAATATTGGAAGTATACCAAGAGCTACAAGGAGGAACGAGGTTGAAAGTGAGAAAAGAATACCTTATAAAAGTTATGGATAGTCCTACTGTTTAAGCTAATCAGCTCAAATATCGTGATTCGGATGAAGACAAGGGTGATTTTTCTACTTATATATTTGGCACTTTTTCATTGTCTGGAATAGAGAAGAGTTATAAGGATTAAATAGAGAAAAAAATCTCATATAGATTTAATTTTTTCGACTAGACAAGCACATCCTGTAGATGTCTACTCAGTCCTTGACTCTGAGGTAGGTTGAACTTCGTTGATACTATTATTATTGAGATGGAGAAAGTTGACAGGTTTCTCCTAAGTAGATAACCTGTGTCGGAAGGATTCAGGACATAACTTAACACTGATATAATGAATAAACTGGAAGATCACAAGAAAAAAAATTAATTGAGCCAAATTAGTCCTAAATTCTACTGTCCTGCTATAATTAAGATTGATCGATTTTTTTATTTTTCGGTATAAAGAAAACAGGCGATTTAGGCTTCTGTTTTGGAAAGTAATAATCATACATACATACATACATATATATATATATATATATATATATATATATATATAAGAGAGAGAGAGAGAGAGGGAGAGAGAGAGAGAGAGAGAGAGAAGACAGACAGAGAGGGAGAGGAAGAATGGAGAATAGGAAGAGAGAGAGAGAGATGGGCCTAGAAAGATAGGGAAATAACTAGTAAGCCTCATGTAGGTGTGGTTGTTATCATAATACTTCTTATGGTTTTACGAGCTGCGATGAATTCATCCATAACCACCGTGAACTTCTCCATGACTGGAAAATCGAGCAAGTAAGAACTACAATGAAGAAATATGAAGAAAAGAACAAGCTCACACTGAAGACTGTCAAAGGGAAGAAGTAACGAATACTAGCAGTGTTCAACAATCGATTGCACTGGTGTGGAATTCATGTCACACGACAAGAATTAAATTTAAATAACAATATGTATGTATATATGTACGTGCGTATATATATATATATATATATATATATATATATATATATATTGCACCTCTCCTCATCTACACCCCAGCATTCCACCTGGATTACTACTGGATATACATATGGATTTCACTGGACTCTTCCGTTGATGAAAAATCGCTCCCATACACCACGACGTTTGAACCTTTTTGAACTTTTTTGAACCTTCTGTTTTTTTCTTATTCTGTTTTTTGTTACTCTGTTTTCTTTTAATCCGTACGTTGTTACTTTGCCTCTTTCCATTTCTTTTCGTTTTCGTCTTCTTTTCTTCTCCTTTACTCTCTGATTCTTCTTTTTTCTTTCTTTTCCTTTTTATTTTTCTTCTCTTGCCTTTTGAATTTTTTCTCCTCACGACTTTTGAATTTTTTTCTCCTCACGACTTTTGAATTTTTTTCTCCTCACGCTTTTGAATTATTTGAATTCTTTTGAATTTTTTGAACCTTTATACTCCGTACGTCATTATTTTGCCTTTCTCTTTCCCCTTTCTTTTCTCCTTTTTCAATAATGCCCGATTACAAATCTTTCCTCCTTCACCTTCACCACCGCCTAAAGAAACACCTTTCCACACTTCTTTTCTGCTGCTTTCAACCTTCTATTAATCTTTCCCTACTAATTTTCAAACAAAAAAACACGGTTCTCTAGCCACGTTTAATTTCTCAATCGCTGCCTTCACCACCGCCTCACCCCTAAAGGTTTCCGCCTCTATCTTCACCCCACTTTCTACTCTGCTTCAGCGGTCCTACCCATACTCCGTACTACTTCATACCGCCTTATGCGCGCCACCGTTCGTCCAAATCTCTCCAAAATACACACCATCGACCGCCCCTCTCCCTTTCGCTTATTCCATCTTTCACCTTCCTATGCACACTCTACTCTACGCTACATAATCCATGTAAATCATATCTTCCATAAATTTCTAGCTCGCACTAAACAACGTAAACTCCACTCACACCTCCATTCCGTCACACCCGATGCCACTACCCCACCCCTCCCCGATACACTTCCCCTCATCTTCACCTCAACCCCTCCGTTACTTCAAATCCCCCACACACTTACCCCTCCTCTCTCTGCTCCCAGCCTTCCACTACCCCACACACCCTTCCCACATCTAACCCATCTACCCCTCCCAACTTCAGCTTGTTGTTACCATTCGTCCTGGTTTTCACCTCTCTAAGGCGGAACGCTCTCTTCTTAGTAGGGGTCTGTGCTTTACCACCATCACTCCATCCAGTAACGAATTTCAGACGCGTGCTAATATTCATAGCTTTGTGCGCCGTGTCAGGCTATATACACTGTTTCATAACACTCCATCTGCATCTAATGAAGAGGACTGCTTCACCGACCTGGGCCACCGACCATCCCACTAGATGCTAGCTCCTGGCCAGTTTCAAGCAGTCGATTATTTTGCGGGCAGTTGTCAAAGTGTTGTGGACCGGTTTATCTTTCGCGGGCGTCCCCGATATCTGAACATCTCTCCAGCTGAATTCCTGGCCCTTCGATCTCTCCGACGACGCAAAACATTATCATAAGACCAGCCGACAACGGTGGTGCCGTGGTGGTGTGGAGCGCAGACCTCTACAAAGTTGAAGCTCTCCGTCAACTTCAAGACATCTCTTTTTATTGCCCTCTACCCTCCAATAGACGGTGTCTTCAACTATTCATGACCTCTTCTCCTCCTCCCGTCTCCCTCCCACCGCCTCCAACCTCATTGTCCGCACTCTTCACACCCCCACCATTTACTTCCTTCCGAAAATCCACAAACCCAACAACCCTAGCTGCCCCATCGACTCCGCCTGTAACTGCCCCACGAAACTGATCTCAAAATACCTGCACCGTGTCCTTGGCGCCCTAGTGGCTTCCCTCCCCACATACATCCACGACACAAACAATTCTCTTCGTCTTTTCAACTCTTTATCCTTCCCTCCTGGCCCCTCTAAACTTCTCTTCACTCTTGATATCAAGAGTCTATATACGGTGATCCCACACCACGAAAGACTTCTTGCCCTCAAACACTTCCTAGACCTTCGACCCCAACCTGACACGTCTACACTTCTTCGTCTGGCCGAACTTGTTCTCTCCCTCAACTGCCTCTCGTTCGCGGGGGAGTTTTACCAAGAACCTCGGGAGTGGCCATGGGAACGAGAATGGGCCCCAACTATGCAAACCTGTTCGTTGGCTACACTGAGACCCAAATAAGTTTTGGATCTCCTGCTCTTTCTGTCCTTCTCTGTACATCGGTCAAACGAGACGCTGCTTGGCTGACCGTTTCGCGGAGCAGTTCCGAGACATCAGACAATTAGTCTTCTCTCTTCGCTCCTTTGCTCCATTTGGACTCAACTTTCATCCCCTCTTCCTCTGACTCTCCTCCTCTCCTCTCTTCATCTGACACCTATTTCCTCTCTTCATTCCTACTCACCCCTCTCTCCTCTCTTGCCCTGACACCTACTTCCTCTTTCTACTCCTACCCACCTTCTCCCTGCATCAATACCTCCATCCACATCCCACTCCTACATACCCCACACCCCAACACCGCCACTACCACAGTTCTCGGGAGTGGTCATAAGAACGAAAATGGGCCTCAATTATGCGAACCTGTTCGTTGGCTACATTGAGACCCAAATAATTTTTGGGTCTCCTGCTCTTTCTGTCCCCTGTACATCGGTCAAACAGGACGCCGCTTGGCTGACCAATTCGCGGAGCACCCAACATCACGCCACACCACAGACCACCACGCCACATCACATCACTCCACACACACTAGCACTGACCACTTCCCAGCACCTACACCATCATCCACACACCCACACATTACAGAAGCACACACACGTACACATCTACACGTCAAAGTCACCAGTACCCACCCACACGCGCACACACACTCTCACATACACACAGACACGCACACCTTCGTTTTGGAATCTCCAATACTTTATCATCTCCATTTCTTCCTAGCTCTCCTGTCTAACTACCTTTGTCCAGTCAGTCACCATGATTGACCGCTAATACCGAAAGTTATTTTATTCTCTCTCTGTTTATTTCCTCGTGTTCCTTTCTGTTGAAGAGCGTAGGCTCGAAACGTAAAAGACTTTCTCACCTTCCCGAGCGTCAAACTAATACACCTGCATGTTGTTTATGCACCTGTCTTCGTCATTTGTTTTTCTGTAAATTTGAACGTGTGTGTGTGTGTGTGTGTGTGTGTGTGTGTGTGTGTGTGTGTGTGTGTGTGTGCGTGTGCGTGTGCGTGTGCGTGTGCGTGCGTGTGTGTGAAGTGTAATGACCCAGTGGTTAGGGCAGCAGATTCACGGTCGTAGAAACGTTAGCACGTCGGGCGAAATGCTTAGCGGTATTTCGTCTACCGTTACGTTCTGAGTTCAAATTCGGCCGAGGTCGACTTTGCCTTTCATCCTTTCGGGGTCGATAAATTAAGTACCAGTTACACACTGGGGTTGATGTAATCGACTTAATCCCTTTGTCTGTCCTTGTTTGTCCCCTCTATGTTTAGCCCCTTGTGGGCAATAAAGAAATAAGGATCGCTGTTTCGATTCCCAGACCAGGCGTTATGTGTGATTGTTGAGCGAAAACACCTAAAGCTCCACGAGGCTCCGGCAGGTGGGGGTAGAACCCTGCTGTATTCTTTCACCACCACTTTCTCTCACTCTTTCTCCCTGTTTCTCTTGTACTTGTATTTCAAAGCGCCAGCCTTGTCACACTTTGTGTCACGCTGAATCTCCCTTGAGAACTACGTTAAGGGTACAGGTGTTTGTGGAGTGCTCAGCCACTTGCACTTTAATTTCACGAGCAGGCTGTTCCGTTGATCAGATCAACTGGAACCCTCATCGTCATAAATGACAGAGTACCATGATATATATACACACACACACACATATATATATATATATATATATATATATATATATATATATATATATATATATATATGTATATATATATATATATATATATGCGCGTGGGTGGGTGTGTATGTGCATTACAGGTGGGAAGTTAGTGAGATTATTTGAAAAACCAATGGAAAAATAAACCACTATTGTCCCTGGAAGTTGTTTTTTTGTATTTACTACGGATTGCTTGAAGCTAACTTTCTTCCTACACCTCGATACCTGGATTTTACATTTATATATGTAACAAATAATTTCATTCATGTTTGTGAGTGTATATAAATATTTGTAATACATCTATACACACTTTTTGCGTTACTCAACGGGAAGTAACTCAAAAAGTAAAACAGACATAATTGGTAGGTATTGCAGTGGCTGTGGTGGTGGTGGTGGTGGTTGTAGTGGTGGTGGTGGTGGCGACACTGACGTTGTTGATAATGTGAATGGTGGAATAGAGAAATATATAGAGAAGCAGTGAAATACAGGAAGAGAACGTATAATTTAGACAAATAGATGAGAAAATGAGAAATGATGGCAGTGACAGCGGCGGCAGTAGTGGTTGAGGTGTTGGTGGTGGTGGTACTTATACCGAAGAGTAAGAATAAGAGAGAAAACAAAAGAGACATAAAAGCTAGCTCATTATGGGAGAGGAAATGGGAGAGCGAGAGAGTGTAAGTAAATCAGAGACGGTTTTGTAAGAATAAGAATAAACAAGCGAAAGAAAGCAGAAAGTTGAGAAGGTTAAGGTGATACAGAACTGCAGTGGGAGAAATCATCAATGTAATGTAGCAAAATTTATGACGTCACTGTCTCTTTAGTTTATCTCATCCTCTCATTCCCTCCCTTTCTCTGCATTTATTTAAAATTAAAGTATATTTGACGTGCATCCTACTTTATATAATAACACGAATAGTTGAAATTTTGCTAGACGAATGCTGAGGTTTGTGCACATGTAAGTTTATATTTATATGTGTCATCATGTGTGTATGTAAGTAAATATATGTGTATGTAAATATATATTTCATACTTCTCAATATATTTCCGACATTCTTACAGTTCATAGAAGCCGTGGAACTTTTCGATATATACTAATGCTTTTCGATTAATATTTCTTTGTGTAAAACTTTGACGTCATATTTTGTTGAGAAATTACTTCAACAGCTACGAATCAATTTCGTCGTGAACAGTCGAATCATGAATTTGAGGCCTCTTCGGATATCTAATCCCTCTTAATAAAGGATGTTTTCGTTCTCTTCTCTTACTTTCCCCCTTTTCTCTTCCTATCTATCTATCTATCTATCTATTTATACATTCATACACACACACGCACACACACACACACACACACACACACACACACACATATATATATATATATATGTATGTATGTGTGTGTATACACACACACACACACACACACACACACATATATATATATATATATATATATATATATATATATATATATATACGTGCATATGCATTCATTTTGTATCTATATACATGCATATGTATAATGAATATATATATAATGCATATATATATATATATATATATATATATATATATATATATATATATATATATATATATATATATAACACTATATACATGTTTGTATACATATATATTCATACGCACACACAAATATGTGTATATGTGTGTGTGCGTCTGTATAATACAACATTTATTCCATGGTTTACAGTTGTTTCAGCGACTACAGGCGACCAAATTTTTCTCCCTTTGTTCGAATTCTCCTTTATACAATTTCAGATAACTGCCGATGTTTGAGTGCTTCCAGAGGTAAACACCTGGATTCTCAATCCCTTCTATCTTACTAAACTCTTTTTTTTTTTTTTACTCTTTTACCTGTTTCAGTCATTTGACTGTGGCCATGCTGGAGCACCACCTTTAGTCGAGCAAATTGACCCCAGGACTTATTCTTTGTAAGCCTAGTACTTATTCTATCGGTCTATTTTGCCGAACCGCTAAGTTACGGGGACGTAAACACACCAGCATCGGTTGTCAAGCGATGTTGGGGGGACAAGCACAGACACGCAAACATATACACACACATACATATATATACATATATACGACAGGCTTTTAGTTTCCGTCTACCAAATCCACTCACAAGGGTTTGGTCGGCCCGAGGCTATAGTAGAAGACACTTGCCCAAGGTGCCACGCAGTGGGACTGAACCCGGAATCATGTGGTTGGTAAGCAAACTACTTACCACACAGCCATTCCTACGCCTATATATATATATATATATATATATATATATATATATATATATATATATATATATATATAATAATATAGATTTAATCAAAAGATTAAATGTGGTACTTACAATGCTTGAGGCACCAGAATTTGGTAGGATAAAAACCAAAAACAAAATCAAGAGATTTGGTGAATAAAATTTGGAAATAAGCAACAACAATTCAATAGGTTATAACAGTACGTACGTTTCGTACAAGCTCCGTTTATTCTTGTCTGTGAAACAGCAGCATAGTCGAGATGGTATGTTTTCTTCTCTTACTCTTGATTTTTGCAAACATCTTCAAAATGACTTTCTGAAATAAAATTCCATTATGCAGCTGAGGAGTACATTTTCATTGTACATTCTGTGGTGTTCTCACTACATGAATAAATGGAGCTTGTACGAAACGTATGTACTGCTATAACCTATTGATTTTTTGTTGCTTATCTTCAAATAAATAAATAAATAAATATATATATATATATATATATATATATATATACACGCTCACATACACACACACACACACACACACACACACACACACACACACACACACACACACACACACACACACACATACACACACTCGTTCGTCGCGAACAGTGAGGATGCGTTCTCAACACTGCATTGGTGGATAAATACAATATTTGTGGAATTTCAGTACTACTTTAAGTTTCACAGATTTTAGGCGCACTAAAATAATGATGGTAATCTGTCATTACTTTGAATTTGGCTTCGAGGGGTTCCTCAAAATGTCAAACGTTATTAGGTGAAATATGAAATAAACAGAAAAGGGAAGATAAATATAAAGGACTTTAGCAGTTGTTGTTTCTCTTACGCTTATATTATTATTGAAAACACTGCATTTCATGAGATTTTTCATAAGTTTGTCTACAAGATGGATAAGACATTAGATACATACGTACATACATATATTTGCGTGTGCTTCTGCGTATGTTGTATGTGTGTATGTGTGTGTGTGTGTGTGTATACGCACACAATCACACACATATGTACACATACACACA
Organism: Octopus bimaculoides; assembly: GCF_046866305.1. Taxonomy (NCBI): domain Eukaryota; kingdom Metazoa; phylum Mollusca; class Cephalopoda; order Octopoda; family Octopodidae; genus Octopus; species Octopus bimaculoides. Next base: position 153,675,156 of record NC_142929.1, on the reverse strand, counting down.
TATAAATATATATCTTTTATGTTTTACTTGCTTTAGTCATTTGCTTGGGGCCATGCTGGGGCATCAACTTAGAGGGATTTAATCGAACGAATGCGCCATAGCCCTTATTCTTTTAAAGCCTGGTATTTATAATATTGGGCTCTTTTAAGGAACTGCTATGTTACAGGAACATAAACCAACACCGGTTGTGAAACCGTAGTGTCGAACAAACACTCACACACACACACTCACACACACACACACACACACACACACACACACACACACACACACACACACACACACACACATGTATATTTCCGTCTACCAAATGCACAGACTCTGTGCAAGTTTAATTTATTTATATATAGATATCTATATATTTATACTTGAATATATGTATGTGTATATATATATATATATATATATATATATATATATATATATATATATATATATATACATATATATATATATGTACACACACACACACACACACACACACACACACACACACACACACACGTATATAAACGGAGATGTACTTGCATAGCAAGTGACTTGATCTGAGGTCGTGTGCTGAATCAAAAGCAATTGCAGCGTGGAAGGTGTTTATAAGCCATTTAAAAACACACAAAAACCGTTAGATTCACTTCAACATTTAAAATTAATTTGCCAAAGTATTTTCGTTGCTTTGAGACCGCGACCTGATCCCTGACAAAATTCCATGCTGCATCTCAAAGCGACGAAAATATTTTGGCAAATTAAATTTAAATGTTGAAGTGAATCTAACGGTTTTTGTGTGTTTTTAAACGGCTTATAAACACCTTCCACGCTGCAATTGTATATATATATATATATATATATATATATATATATATATATATATATATATATGAATTGAAAGGTATAATGAATAAACGCTCTAATTGATCAAAACAACTTTATAACACTCCTATATTATTATAAATCGAATATAAAAATATATTATAACATCAGGGCATCCAATAATAAAACCTAATAGTATAAAATATACACATATATACAAATAAAGGTGATAAAACCTGAAAGGTTAATAAGAGTGAAGTCGAATGAAGAAAAATATATGGATTAAATTAATGCATAATAAAAGCGACTAAAAATTTAAGGCAATGAAACTGAAATAATATAAAGATAAATATAAATATAAAAGGCAAAGTAGTAATCAGAAAGAGTCCATTGAAATCCATCTCTACGATCGTTTCAAATGACGTTGGCTCACTTCGTCAATGTAAAAACCATTAAGGGCTTTACATTGAAGAAATGAGGCAACGTCTTTTGAAACGATCGTGGGGATGGATTTGAATGGATAATTCTCTGGTTATCACTTTGCCCTTTATATTTATATTTATACTTATATGATTTTAATTTCATTGCTTTAAATTTTTACTAGCTTTTTTTATACATTAATTTAATCCATATATTTTTCTCTAATCATCTTCACTCGTATTACCCTTTCAGGTTTATTCACCTTTTATTCCTACATATTTGTATACTTTATATTATTGGATTTTACCACCGGATGCCCTGTTGTTTTAGTATATATATTTATATTCGATTTATAATAATACCGGAGTGTTATAAAGTTGTTTTGACCAATGAGAGCGTTTATTCATTATACCTTTCAATTTATTTCTCCTTTCGCCTCAGTGTTACCTGAGCACTTCCATCTGCAGTCCTATTTTTATTCTTCGGTTTAACGAAATTATAAAATTATCCTCATATATATATAGTATTTCAAACTCAAACTGTTATATTGATTTTTGTTTATCCGCATCACTGCTTCTATATAAATATGCATATATATATATATATATATATATATATATATATATATATATATATATATATATATATATATATATATATATATATGTATGTATGTATGTATTATTTCATATGTAAACAAATATAGGTTTGTTTTTGAAGCGTTGAAACGTATTGTAGAACAAGTAGAAAGGTATATTCTTCAACACGTAAATACTGATTGAACAGCATATATAAGATAAAATCTTTTTAGAGCAGAAAAACTTTGTCGGCAACCAGCCATAAGGACAACTTTTCTGCTCTAAAAGGATTTTATCCTATATATGCTGTTCTATCAGTATTTACGCGCTATATATATATATATATATACCTTCACCTTGTTATATATATATATATCATCGGTCAGTTGTTCATTATTCTGAAACCACATTGAAACGTTTTTGAGCAGTAATACTCTATGTAGCCGTTGATCATGGCCGGTCAGAAAGTTACTATTAGTTTCACATATAGCAATATATTGCTCTTAACGATATAGGTGACATATGTGTATGAGTGTGTGTGTGTGTGTGTGTGTGTGTGTGTGTGTGTCTGTGTGTACAAATATACACAAGTAAATGTGTTTGCGTGTACCTGTATATGTAAGTACACATATACGTATATATTTTCTATTGGTGTAGAGAATAAAAAGAAATATTTGATTTTTTTTAATAGATAGCGTTAGTTTTACAGTACTGACACTGAAAAATAAAAGAAGTTAAAATTGTTAAAACATTAAAAAATCCTCTACATGGAAGCATGAAACGTATTTGCAATGACTACGGCTAATTAGTCGTCACTGCAACTATATAGTTATGAATGGCGACCATATACTTATGACTGTAACTATATTGTTATGACTACGGCTATATAACTCTAACTGCGACTATGTAGCTACGTCTATGATTACATATATATGACTACGACTACATACGACAACCACTACATACCTATGAATATGGCTACGTAGCTAAACTATGATTACATAGCTGTAACTCTCTATATAGTTAATGTTACAACACCAGTTTGTCAGGTTGACTTAGGAAATTATGACTATATTCTGTTTTTATTCAGAAAACAATTAACGTGTTAGTATCTTTTAATATTAATTGCTGACCTATCTTCAGAGAAAAAGCTAATAGAACGACAGTTAAATCCTATAATCTGCGAGGAATTATATCAACGTTCGATCATAAAAAAATTTCATCTTACATATTTTGTATTTCTTCATACTGTCATATAATAAAACATTAATCCTTATTTGAAGTGAAAGAATAAAACACGCCCAAAATGAAGGAAAATTAAGCCTAACAATCAAATTCATCCGAAGAAAACTAGTTATAGCTTTTTTTTAGCATCTTGTCAGCCCTGATCGGGTAGACATATGTTCAAGCGCCATAATTATTCTATTTCTTTTACCTTTCCTAACGAATAGTATAAATTGAACTATAAAAAACCCAAGGATATTTCGCTGCTATCTCTACCAGGTCTAAGTCGGCTTCTGTTGTTATATTTTTAAATAGGTGAGAACTTTACCGTTTAGGTTCTTTTTTTTTCTTTACCTTTTCATAGAGATGCATCCTCATTTGCATGTAAATATATATTGGCATTGTTGCTAAGTTATATGCTACTCAGAACCTTGCTCTTCTTTGGATTTTGCTTTCTATATCTATATTTCTTCTTCCTTACGCGTATGTCTTTGCTTACGCATGTGCATATGTACACACACACACGTATACATATTCGTGTGTGTATATATATATATATATATATATATATATGTATATATATATATATATATATATATATATATATATATATTTATATATATATATATATATATATATATATATATATATATATATATATATATATATATATATATATATATATATATATATATATATATATATATATATATATATATATGTATATATATATATACACGTTTGTATACATACGCACAGAAAGTGGGAGAGATAGATTAATGTTTATTTTTATGTCGCGGAGTTATATGTAAGAACATTTGGTCATGAAATAGAAAAATGATTCAATATTTTTCGGCAACGCACTGTTTCGGTTTCTTTTGCGCGTGCGCGTGTGTACGTGTGTGTGTGTGTGTGTGTGTGTGTGTGTATGAATATCCTTTTCTTTATTTTAGTGGTTTTAATCGTAGAACTGTAGCCATGCTGAAGCACCGCCTATATTCATGTTCATGTATGCACACACGTGTATATCGATGTATATGCATAAGTTCTTATACACATACTTTTCTCTTTATCAATATAACTTTTGTAACGGAAAACGTTATATATATAACCTATAATCGATTGAATGAACTTCAATATTTTGCTGTTCCTTAACATTAAAAGACAAAACGAATTTAACTATGGGAACGGACCTAAACCTGTATATCATAACATTACCTCTTTTACTTTCTTTGTTCAACGTTTCTACTGTCTTGAGAAGGATTTTAGAAAAAGCTCAAATGTCAAGTAATTCCACTCGTTAAAATGTGCAAGTCAACTTCAGAGTGACCTATGATTCTTTTGAATATACATTTATCATGAAAGAATCTGTGAGTATATCCACTGAAATACTTCCATACAGAATGATTTTAACTTAGGGATAATTATTAAACCCGTCCAGTGAGCCACTCAATCTTTTTCGTCCCATGATAAGTATTAGGGAAAAATTCCTTAAGTCTTTCAAGATGTTCAACATCTGATTTTATTTAATATCTGAATTTTACGAAATTTAGATTTGTTAATGATAGAAGTAATTTGGAAAATTCATTGCAGTTAGAGAGGCATATATGATTAGCAATGGAGAAATTTGCTTTCGCATTATTTATAACTAAACCGTTTAGTTGATTTGAAAACAACTTTAAAGCTAGGAACTGACTTTGTAAGAGTATTAAGGTAGATATATTATCGTAAAACGTAAATGAATGTAATTTCAATTCACATTTTGCCACACGGTACTCGAGTTGAAAAAGCCAATAAAAAAGTAAATTTCATAAAGACAATCGATGCTGCAACACATACGCTCTTATACAAGCACACATACACATATGCAGTATTTATAAACCCTCATAGTCATATTGTTACTTGGATATAAGAAAGTGAAATCACATCCTTTGTTTAACGCTCATGAATTATGCCATTAGCTCTGCAACATGTTTTATTTCATTGATGATCTAATATATATTCTATTTATCTCCAACCATACTACTCTCCGCTCAGTCTAGATTAAAGGTGACCTATTGTACGCCATCCAGTTCAGCTGCTGTTATATTTGCTCTTTATTTCTGTTTAACTACAAAGATAGAATATCTTTCAGTTCACGAATATAATGAGAAACTAATGTGTTTCCATATATATACATATTATATAAACTTATGAAAGGTTAATCATTTTTCAAATATCATCTAGGAAGATATATATAGACAATCATGAAAAGTAGAAAGAACATTTTTACGAGTGGATGGTAAAGATTTCTAACAAGTACAAGGCCGCACATTTATAGTTGCAGTCAATTGCTTCGACTCCTGTATCTGACCAACGCTTTTTTTAATCGACTCTAGAATGCAAAGCTGACTCAGAACATAAAGGAGCATTATTAAATCCAGCAGAGATTTTATCCTCTGCTCTACCCATTCTTCCAAACCTTGTCTAAAAACAGCTTGCAATAATGATAATGTAACTAATTGTCAGCAGGCTAGTATCATGCAGTTTTTATAGTATAAATGATATTCAGTCTAATGTTATAATTGCGCCTTTTTGAGCATAAGCTACTAAGTAACATCTTTTAACTAGCATATACACAAGCATACCAAATATTTCTAGTAACGTTGCGTTTTTGAGTTGTAGATTTTATGTGTCGCTCGGATCTACCTGGCATCTTGGATACATTTAGCGAAGAAGTCCGCTTAGTTACATGCATTCGATCTAGGTCTCCAGCTCTAGAGTACCATCTCCCTTCCTTTTACCAGTCTCGGAGATTATGTAAAGTGTCATAGACACTGCGTTTCGCTTCACCCGTGTGCGTGCGCAGTACTCAAACGAGCACACACAGATACTAGCAACATACGCAAATAGCACACACACACACACACACACACATAGGGTACAAACACACAAAGAGCACAAAAATACAGACGCACATATGCAGTTTCCTAGTCTCTATCTCATTCTGGTGGTTTTTCTGTCTGTCTGTCTGTCTGTCTATCCATCTCCCTCTGTCACTCTCTCTCTCTCTCTCTCTCTCTCTCTCTCTCTCTCTCTCTCTCTCTCTCTCTCTCTCTCTCTTCATTCTTTCTCAAGCATACCTACCTAAAATAGGAACGTACTAAATTTGTATTTCTGGTATCCAAAACATTGAGACAAAGGTCATATCTCTCCTTTTATCATCTACTTACACATAAATCTTTGTGTTTTACAGAATTTCAGAGATGTTGCAGAGAGTGACTGAATAATTGAATTTATCCTATTACATAATTCATGGTGTGAAGGAGCGTCGCAGTTCAATCCATTTGCTCCCTCGACATCTATTCTAAAACAGCCAAATATATATATATTGCTAGAAAAATCAGCATAAATGTTATTAGTTCCTAGCCTGAGAATTCTTACACTGCAATGAAACAGCACAGCACTGAATCTTCCAGTTCCAATAATGCCCTTTCTCTACAAATGCACTGTGTTCTTTCTTTCAAATTATTGTATTTATAATTTCAAAGACATCCAAAAACATTTTCGTCGAGAACATATATTCATTATATTGAGTGATACTCACATTGTCCTGGGGCTTTCATTCGAGAGTCCCAGGGCTCTGAGGAATGAAACCACTTCTTAGACACTATTTCTCGCAGGTCTACTTTGATTCGGTGCAGTAGCAACTATCAGGGTCCCAAACCAGTTATCTCGTTTAATTTTCTTCATATCAAGTAAGTTTCGTCCCCCTTCAACATTATGCATGCCGATATCTACCAGAGATCTAGCGCTGGTAGTACATATGGTACTCTTATTTTGTTCTGACATTCTTCTCAAAAAAGTAAGAAAGTGATTGAATTCCTTGATATGGCCACTGAATGTTGTACTGCGAGGGTTTCAATCTTAAATAAGACTTCGAACCTACCAAACTGTCTTGCCTAGATATACTTCGGATGTCCTGCCATACATCGTAGAGGATCCTTTTTATGTCTATGTTCTTGGCCGTCTCCAAGCGACGGGTTGTTAAACACATACAGCGATATATAACAGCTTTTCTGGCAGTTGCAACCAGAGTTTCAGAAGAGACATAAGCTCTTCTATTTTCTTCTCACTTTCCTTAAGTGGGGGAGCGTCTTCAGAATTTGTCCACTCGAATGATGAGGTGAAACTATAGTTCGCTTGTAGAGACTACTCCAGCGAAGGAAGACTTGTTAATGTTGTTGCAGTTCGTGGTGTTGTTTGTTTGTGTTCTGCCAGGATTATTGCTTTCGTGGCTGCTATCGTTTTTGCTGATGTTACAGTTTATGTTGTTGCTGGTGTCACTGTTGTTACTGCTACCCCTACTGTAACTGCAACTGCTGTCTTAAATGCCATTGTTGCAGTTATTGCCGTTCCTGCTGCTAGATGCCGCTACTGTAGCCGCCGCTGTTGCTTTTGTTATCATTGCTACTTAAAGTGTTATTTTTGTCAATGTTGTTGATGTTGCTGGTGCTGCTGCTTCTGCTTTTACTGCTACTCTTGTTTGTCGTTATAGCAATGGTGCAATGTTTTGAAGTTTGAAAATTTAACAATGAGAACTTGTTCTTCTCTCCCGTGAGCAGAATGCCGTCTTTGCTAACATTGCTGCTGCTGTTGTTGTTACTTTTGTTAGTCTTGTTGTTGTAGTTATTGTTTCTACTACTGCCGTTTGCTGCTATAGCAATGGCACAATTATTTTGACTTTGAACTATAAGTGCTTGAAAAACGCGCTCCTCGTCTTCCACGAGCAGCCTTGAACCTGTCGTTGTGAGTCCCTTACAACTTTTACTTCAGTTTTCTGACTGTGACAGCTGGCGGCATGTTTACAAAAAATATACTTCAGCAAATTTGAGCTTCAAAGGGATGAAAAACAAAAAATTAGCAAACGAACCCTACGTATTCTGGTTGGCTTAACAAATGTCATATATCAAATTTCCGACAATTAATGACATTTGAATATAGAGACGAACAAACTTGCAAGATAATCGGAGCGATGTGTTGGTGACACCACCGCTACAATCTTCATCTTTTCCACAACCACAGCCAAAACCACCACCACCACCACCACAAGTACAACAACATCATCAATGATAATAATCATTTCTACTATAGGCACAAAGCCTGAAATTTTGGGAGATGGATTTAACGAATACATCGACTCCAGTGCTCGACAGGTACTTATTTTATCGACCTCGGAAGATGGAAGGCAAAGTCGACTTTGGCGGAATTTGAAGTTAGAAGATGAAGACGGACGAAATGCCGCTAACGATCCTACCTGCTTCTTCTTCTTCCTCTTCTTCTTAATAATAATAATAATAATAATAATAATAATAGTAAACACCCCCAAAAGGTGTGGAAAGTAAAAAAAATGTACGATCAGTTTGCAAGAGATGTGAACGCGAAGACAGATACAGAGGATCAGTGGCTATGGATGAGAAGGAGTGACCTGAAGATAGAGGCAGAAGCATTCATATGCGCAGCTCAGGCGCAAGCATTAAGAACCAACTATGTTAAGTGCAGAATAGACAACACCACCGACGGCGACAAATGCAGAATGTGATAATCCTTGCTGTCCCTACGAGACAAACTTTCTGTAGGAGCTCTGCCGGGGATTCTATTTCAGTCTCCTTGAATACCACACGTTTTATGCTATTATTTAGCTCGTACTCCGCACTCTAGCCCCACGTCTGTCTTACTATATTGGACACAGAAGTGGATTATGAAGCCTACTATTGAACCCGAATTTGGTTGCGTGTCGCACGTCCCCGTGGTTCCCCCTTTTTGTCACACATACACACACACACACACACACACACACACACACACACACACACTGTGCTTCCCTTTCTCTCTCTCTCTTTTTTTCCAATAATCATAAGATTATGTAATGATAGTCCTTTACACTTACAAAACATAATGAGATGAAAAAAATACCGAATAACTTTAAAGAATAACTACTTTAAAGTACTATGAAATTACTACATATGTAATGTGATAGACGCAGAAGCAAATCAAATGTCATTGACTTTGTTTTGTGCTCGCTAATAAAATAACGAGCTAATTCCTCATAAGGAAGTTTAAATAAGCAATAAATTTCGTAAATGGCCATGAATGTAAATACTATTTTTTCTCATGATTATCGCTCTTAAATTACTACATTAAGCGTCGTTATAACGTGGTTTCGTTCCCAGACGAAATGTAAACCTGCTATTAGTGGCTCCATTATCCATACATACATACAACCTTCCCTCCTTCCGTCCATCCATCCATACAGCCCTCCCTCCCGTGAACAACCTTCTGTCGGATATATGAAGTGGTTACAAAAATAAAGTTAGATTGACCCGAAAATATGCCAGAATTAGAAAAATATGGCAGCTGGAAATCTCTTACAACAAGATAGTATCCCACAATACATTTGCAGTACCATTACTGCTTCCAACATCTGGGATATCTGACTGGTCTGTAGAACAAATCCACTCCCTAGATGTTAAAACCCGCAAGATACTGACATCAATGGGAAATCTCCATAGAAACAATGATATCGACAGGCTCTACCTAACAAGAGGTGGAGGTTTGAGATTAATGCAGACAGCATTCGGACGTCGTATAGACTCTCTCAGACAGCACTTCCTAAAAACAGTAAAAAAAAAAATTTAAAAAATAGATACTGTAACTTAGTGCTTAAAAGTGAAAAGAACAATATCCTACGAGTTGGCAGAGAGTTCCTCAGGAAACATTCTCTTCTTGATGACCTTCCATACAACCCCCAAACAATCAGATTGACATACCTCAAAGAAACACCCAGCATACCAAAAAAGAAAAAAAGACCATACATGAGTATGTTTCCCGAACACTTGACACTTGACACGAAGTGAAGCCTCTTTTGAACTAGTGACCGCTACATCACATCACACTTCGAAAGTTATTCATCTGCAATCCAAGAACAAGAGATTGCTACTAAACGCGTAATAAACAATAGAGACAGTGAAGCTGTTGGAGTTCCAAGATACAACCGAAAATGTAGATTATGTCATATTTATGTTGAAGACATCACGTATATAATATAGCAGCTGTCCCAAAATGTCATCAAGATACTACCTTCCTATGTGATACTACCTCCATTGCAAAAACAATATACAACGCCATCCACAAAAAAGACCATCTTGGAATAAATATAGAAAATACTCCTTTTATTGAATGTGGACACAAGCATCGACACAAGGATTACTAGTGGAACATTTCTTATTGAAACATCTGTCAGCACCAGAACGAATATTATCTTTTTTTTTGCTTTTTTTTTTTTGATAGGCAAGAAAAAGTATGTACTGATATAGAAATCAGCTGCTCTGCTGATGTGAATATCACTTTGAAAACCAAAGAGAAAGAGGTTAACTATTGGCAACTGCTTCGAAACCTCCAGCTTCTGTATCCCGATTTCA